>NC_087065.1:11925842-11999260 GCF_963678635.1 Symsagittifera roscoffensis | reverse complement strand
AAGGCTCTGATGCTGCTGCATGAGTAAAGCTATGTTTCCGTTCCCTGAGTTCTCCACAATCGCAGCTCGGATTAAGTCGGAAGTCGTGGCGGTGGAACCCGCGATAGCCGAGCTGAATTGGGGCTGTGCTTTTATGGTATCAGCTACTGCTTTGCGGTACAACATAGTGTTGAGATAGAGCTGCAGAGCCGCATTGCTCGGGTTCGCTGACGTTCGTTGACCCATTGAAGTTGAAATGACGTTGGGCTGAGGCGACGACTCAAGAGTCGCAACCGGGTGGGGACGAATCATCGACCTCTGAGCTAGTTGGGGCAAAGAACAAGGATAGCCTCCGATGTTTTGCAGAGTAGATGTGGCCGGAAACGCGCCGATGGAGCCTGCGGGTGGCATTATGTGCGAAGCAGTAGCACTTTGGAATGTAGTCGGTGTCCTGTGATTGATTCCTTCCGAGAGAGACTCGAATGTCGCGTGGGTTCGCATGGCCGACGTGACTGAAGTCGTGAGTTCGGGTGTGGTGTCACGTGACGCACTCATTAAGTCTGAGTTAGAGGGGGAGGAGCAGGGGTATTTGTGCTCGTGTTTCTTCATGTGTCGTTCTAGATTAGTCTGCTGTCCGAAGGCTTTGTCGCACACCTGAACATGAAGTTGTTCATAATTTCCAAATTTCAAATTCAAGGAGCGATACCTTATGTAATGGTACTGCGGCACATTAATCTTATCATTATTATTTTTCAATTCTGTCCAATCGTTTTTTTTAAATAGAGTGAAATTAGTGTTTATTGATCTGTGTTATTTCATTGCCCAGTGTTATTTTAGTCTATCACTATAATTTGTATATCAATTAATAATTATTCTCACCTTGCATTGGTAGGGTTTCTCCTTGTTGTGTATATTCCTCACGTGTCGCTGCAGATTGCTAGATATACTAAATGCTCTGTTGCAGTACTTGCACACGTACGGCTGCTCGCCAGTGTGAGTCCTAAGATGTCTAGTCAAGTTAGCCGAGCGAGGGAAGACTTTGTGACAGAACTTACACACGTACTTCTCTTTGCTAGAAGCACAAGGCGACAAGGGATCCCCCATGTTGCAAACTCCCCCCACATGCGAATCATGTGAGGCTACCGGTTTCAGGAGACCTCCGAAATAGGGCGCAGAAACAGGAGAACTCCCGATTCCAGGGTTCAACCCTGGGACTTGCCCTCCGGCAACGGAATTGAACCCAAGTTGAGATTGTTGCAGTAAATTGTACATTAATTTTTGGTACTCCAGCTGGCCGAAAGCGTTTCCCATGTTCAGCCTAGCAGATTGTTCAAGGTCAAGACCATTTGCTCCCGAATGCCCAAATTGCAGAAATTGTTGCAGTTGTCCAAAATTTTGAGCTGCTTTCAAAGCTTCATTGGCATTACGATGTTGACTTTCTGCTAGTCCATTTTGAGAGTTATTTTCAAAAATTTCTTGTTCGGTCAAAGATTCCGCATCGTCTAACGTTTCAACGTCAACTAATTCATTTTCGGCTTCTACTTTGGTAGTCGTGTTGCTATGTTCGTCTTCGTTCTCGTCTCGAGTCAAATCCATTTCGCATTCTTCATAAATTTCCTCATTCGGGCTCTCGCTGGTTTCCGACATCTCCTCTTCGGTTTCCGAGTCCGAGATGGACTGGTTTCTCGGGTTGCTCAAATCCAGCGGGGACTCCCGGCTCATCCCTCTTGAATTATCCTCTCTTTTCAGGAATATATCCTCTCCAGAGCTCAAACTGTGTTGATTTTGAGCTCGGTTCTCGTCAGCCGAGCCGAGAAGCGTAGCCGAGACGCAGCTTCGTGCCGAGAAATGGGTGGTCGGAATCCGTACATTCAAACTCTGTGCAGTCGAAGCTACCGAAATTGAAGGTCGTACTACTTTCAGAAACTTGTTGATGCAGAACCTTCGATGTTTGTTCAGAGCGCTGACTGATTTGAAACTATCGCCGCAAGTAGAGCAAGTTACTTTTCGGCAGCAGTCTGCGTGCATTCGTTTGTGCCGACACAGGTTTGAGAACTGAGTGTAAGATCTGCTACATACCTCGCACACGAATGGTTTCACACTGCTGTGTATGTGCATGTGTTGTTTAAGTCCGCTAGTCGTGGCGAAGAATTTCCCGCATATCTTGCAGGAGTAGTTGCGGTAGGAAGATGCGTGTTCCTGGTGAATATGAGACTCCATGGATTCGATGGTAGGAAAGGATTGCTCACAAGAGCGGCATTGAAATTTAGCATTCGAGTCGTCAGTGCTCGGGGATGTTTGAGAAGCCGACTAAAATGAGGACGATAAAAATTAAGTTGAGCGTAGTATAATGCAACAGTAACTGTTTATGCAATTCATCGAATGGAGAAAACAAAAATAAAAAAGTTCCAATTTTAAATAAAGAAGTTCTTCAAGTGATACTTTTTGATTTATTTTTCTTTTAGGTAAATTGGGTTTTCTCAATAATTTCAAACGTTTTTTCTCATATTATTAATTTACTGATTCTGTCCAGTATTACTAATGCGCAGGCTGACTAGACAACTATAAGCTTCAAATGACTTTCTGGTTTTTGATTTCTTCAGACAATTATTTTATCAGTGTTCGTCTTTATATTTTTATTGTTGTTTTAGTAATAAAAAAACACACACCGCCTATTTTAATGTCATAAATGATCAACTCGACAAAAGCTGAAACTTGTACAACAAAAGTTTACATCCGCAAAAGTTAGAATTTGCAATGTAATTCATAACATGACAAACGTTTATTTTTTCATCATTATTTTTATTGTCTATTTTTGGTCGTTCTTTTTCTCGAGATGCACTGGCTTTTCTAGTCTGCTAAATGACCAGATCAAAAAAAAACGATAATACACAGTCGGTATAATTATTAATATAATTCATAATTGAATATTACATGGATTTTTTAAACATGTCTGATTCTTCTTCGTATCTTTACTAGTCGTGTTTTAGTTGTAAAAAGACAAGCACAGCCTCTTCTAACCTAATGAATGGTAACACAACAACTATCACAACTCGGCTTCCCAGTGTAATTCATAATCTACAACCAGTTCAATCTCAATATTCTGTATCCTATGTTGGTGCTTGGGTCTAGGTAGAATCTTAGCAGCAAGTTAGAAGCAATAAGTTAACATCCTCTCACTAAACCTTTTGAATGATAGCAGTTTAGGAAAAACTTTTTAAAAGACGTTCATTAAATGATAAAGCAACTTACGGTTTTATCACCGCGGGTTTGAAGATCTTTCTCGTCGCTCCACCCGAACCTCACAAAAGACCCACTCGGTTGTCCTTTTTTGGAAGTCATTGCGTAATTGGCATTCGATGTTGCACAATCCTTGTCCAATTGATTTTGAATTTGGACCTCATCTTCTTGATTACTATGTGTTTGCCCACCTGAAAGGTCAACAAAGGTAATTAATTGAAGTTACAAGTGTTAATCGATCAGTTAACTAAGATTGAATTAACTGATTAGGAGCTTCAAAGTATAAACAGTTTTCTTTTTATTTGGGAAAATTGATTTTTTGTGATTTCATTTAAACTTGACGCGATATTTGTTGACTGGGTTTTGAAAAGTTAGCAATGACAATATTTGTGAACAAGGTGTGATTAAATTAATTAATTTAGTGAAAAAGGAAGTGTTGCAAGGAAGAGCAAAATTGATCTTTGCTTTCCCGGAAATGCTTCCCTTTTTATGTTGGGTTGTAATGATATTAAAAACAAACACATGAACACCTTTTCAATCTTGAGTCTAAATATTAACTCCCCGCTTAATAGTCACTATTGAAAAATCCCAGCAAACAACAAAAGCAAGGAATTGAAAACACAAGTAGGGAATATTTTGTGATTGTTTGCTCGATCGGAAAGATATTCCCAAGTCAAATGCCCAAAAGAGAAAATAAAAGGAAAACTGACCGACCCTTTAAGCCTCTAAATATCCCTTACAAGTAAACAATACCCATTTAAAATTACTTAATTTCACAGTCTAGGAAGAATCCATCTCTACGGCCCTCGAAAACTTAATCCTAAAAATAAGGAAAAATGAAGATATTTAAATAATCTTTTTTATTTTTTTTTTCAACTCGAAAATGTTTTTTTTTGGAAGCTAACCAGTTAAGAATTGATGACGAGATACCATTGTTGGAAGAATCAATTATGATGATTTTAATGTGATTTGGTACTGAGGAATGGATATTTATGATGATATATTTAGGAAATGATATTTCACTTGATTTGGTATTTGTGATATTAATTTCTAGTTTCGTATCGGTTTTATTTTTGTTTTGGTTTATGGAGTTCTGTAATTTAAAACGGAGTCCAATCTAAGTTATTTTAGAAGCTGCCTCAACTTTGGCGCTTCAAAGTAGGTTTAAAACATTGGTTGTTTTTGGCCAACAACCAACTATTTAATTGGTAAGGGAAAGTTTGATAGTTTCAAAGGAAATTTTGGTCTCAAAATGGATCTGATTAATTGCTTTAATGGATCGGACGAATGAGTTATTAAACTCAGGTGTGTTGTGGAATAATAATATGTTTGTGTATGTAACCGAGTACCTAACCACTCGACTTTATGACAGAGCGTTTTTATTTCAAAGTCAACTAATTACCAATTAACGAATTAATTCAAAATACCGGCACCTCAAGTTCAAAAATTTCTGGAGACTTATGACAAAAAAAAGTATTCCAACTCATTATTTACCCGATAATCGAGTTCGTTAGTTAAAAAATTGGATTATAAAGAATTGTTATTCTGATTATACAATAAACCGGTCGAGTGGCTAGCAGCCGTTAATCGTAAATAATTAAGAGGCATTGTAAAAAATCACTCCAAGTAGTCATCATATTACAGCATATTGTACCTAACACTCGCCAAATGCAAGTTAGCATAGTAAAAGTTCACAACTTGACTCAAAAATTAGGGAATTAAAATTGACAGATGTGATGAAGATTTCGACGGATGCAGGAGAACTCATCAAGCATGTCTACATGTTAAAGCAAGGAGAACCGCAACATCTGCAAAAAGATGCCCCGATTTGAAAACTCTGGAACAAAATGGAGCTTTTCATATATAAAAAGACAAATTTGAATAAAAAGGACAAAATAAAATAGTATCCATTTAGAAACATTGAGATATTAGAAATATCCAGAGAATGAAAACCAGCTATGTAGCAGCTAGATGTCATTAGCAGGTATTCTTGTCAAGCATCATTTGCGTTCTTCTTAAGATGATTTTTCTTCTCACTTTTCTTTTTTCAACTTGTCACTTCTCACCAAAAAGGGAAAAGTCTTAACCAAATGTCGAAAAAATACTGGAAAAAAGTGGAAATATTTTCAGTCGGGCTCTTCAGCCTCTCCTAGACTGGTTAAGAAGGTAGTTATAAGTGGTTATAAGTGATGCACTGGCCCATAATGTTGAGGGATGCTTCGCGCCTGTTTCTGACATCAGACTCTATTTGTATCTTTCACAAAAACATCACCCGGCTCAAATCTTCTAACAATGTCAAGATTCTCAACTGTCAACTGCAATCCTCGCCTTTTTCACTTTCAAGCCAACACACTTATCCTTTCAATCTGCTCCTATTTTAATTTAGAAAAAAAACAAAGTGAATGTCACAAATTGATTTTGAAAATCGAAGAAAATACATGAGGTTTTCTCAAAAATCGGCGGAAAAAAAAAGAATTTAATAATGATCGAACCGCTCTGGTTCCAAATATTAAGTTATTTTGGCATTGAATTATCAAAAAGCACGATTTCAGCTTTTTTCATGAAAAGAAATGTTTTACTAATTCTTTCGACAATTTCGATGACTTTTGGACGTGGAACTAAATCAACCTACAGACTTAAGGCAATGTGTGGGTTTTTGAGTCCACAACATTTCATCGCGATCTTTGATACTAAGACCCTGTACATGATTGCGTCATCGAGTGTTTCGATAGCAGAATGAACAACAGACTTGGGGACTACTCAAAACCAATTGAGGTCTTTAGCTGCTTGGCATACTCAAACAGGAATAGAGATAGAATTATTAATAGAGGTAGAAGTATTTGATTGCAAATAAGGGAGGATAAAAGATAAAATAGCGGATGTTAATATCGTTTTGTGTTGTTTTTGAAACGGTATCTTGAAAATCGGGCATTTTCTGAGTTGATTTTTATTTAAACTGAGTTGATCAATTTCTCGAGCGTTTGCGAATTGCAAACATATCTATTCTCGAGTAGATAGCCGTTCAAAGAGTGTTTTGTTATCGGCCAGTTATTGGTTAAATAGACATTAATCACAGGTAACAAGGTAATGTTGAATGGGTTGATTGAACGAATGATCGACGCTCGGATCCCCCCCCCCTAACAGGTGAGGTGATTGCAAAAGGTAGTCGCTAGTCACTAGTCATCAATGGACACCTTTAATCTGACTTAGCTCTCCTGAAATCAATGCGGCGCCGCAAAGCCACGGCGCCAAATAGTCTGCGCCTCACAAATTTCAGCTAAGCTGATAGCTGCAATCGCCAAAACACATTATTACTTTTTAAAATCTTTTAAAGGATTCTTAAGCCGTTTCTTTGCTTTTGAACAAAGGGTGAAAGATGAATAACAAAAACATATTTAAAAAATAAAATGAAGACCAGCATTAAAAAAAGTAAAATAGCTGTGATATTTATTATTTTTTAAGATTTTCTGCTTAAAGTTGGCCATTTTTCTCTAAAATCAATAGATCCGTAAATTTTTTGCTGATACGCGAATCAAGGATATCTTTCGGCATGGATCCTGATCAAATGTCATAGATAGAATCAACTCTGCAAGTAGAAATTACATAATTGTTCAAAATTTTGAAATCTTTAGAGGATTAATGGCGCTTGAAGCTCAGTGAATCAATGATCGGAATCAACAAGTTGACAAAATATTTCTGATCATTGTAAGCCTCTTGGAGTAGTATTTCAACTGCTAAGAGCAAACGAAAGACCATGCGAGGAGTCGAATATCAAAAGAGTCACTTAAAACACCCTTGGCGTCATAGAGTCCCTTGGAATAGAATAGCTTGGGTTCCTCACCTCGGGCAAAACATCTCAATTGGTATCTTAATATAACAAGCATGTATCAGATTTCAGTTGATTAAAACTGAGTGCTTTTGTATGAGGTGGTTAAATTACTAACCAATAAAGTTTTGATTGCATCAATGAGGGGTTTGGATTGAGAAGTCTTGAATTATGCAAATTGGAATTAGACCAACACCGTTTCCGGTTTCATCGCATGAACAATAGAGAAGTCATGTTTGGCTGTGGATGAAGTTCCTTCATGGTTTCTCAATTTTAAAAAATCCAATAAGTTTTTTCAATTATTCTCATAATATCCGATGAAATCGAAGATCATTATGATTATTAATATTCAATTAAAAAAGTTTTGCTAAAAATACTAAGTTTTCTGCGCATATAAAAAAATATCCCTGTCTAAAGTTAATTTAGCATGCGTTTGTAAACTTTTGAGCCACCCGCAGGTCAAAAGTTAATTCGGTTTAAACGTGCTAATTATTACTTTAGATCTTGAAGTCAATTTTGAAGGTACCCCAAGGCTAAAATTGGTACATCTGGACTTAACACGATAGCAAGAAACCTCAATTTTGAAACTCATAGAACACCGCAAGCTATGCAATTAGCCAGTTGACAACTAAACGAACAATCAATTAAAGGTGCAAGAAAACATTTGATCACTTGAGTAATTTATGCCAAGAATCCCGCGGCTATAATTGGGAAAACTGGCAAAACAGGTGAGAAGTGTGTCCGACTACCAAAACATAGGGAGCAAAATCTGATTTTCAAAGGCAATTCTATCCAATTTTGAGAGACATTTACCATATTAATCTTCAGATCGGAAGATATTAATCAGATTGGTAAACTGTTATTATAAAGCGAAATTGGCCATAAAACATGTGGATTGAATTGTATTTTCAGAGGAGAGCAGTTGAAACTTGAGCGGAAAGTTGGTTTGAAGTTGAAAAACAAACCAGTTCGAATCATCAGAAGAGTCGACATTGTTTTCACGTGGGGGCATATGGTGGTTTTTACAGTGTGCTCCGCAAACATATTCCTGTCTGGGTTGAGTTGGGATTGGGAATCACTTTTTACGATGCAATCTTAACTCGGGACATCTGTCTAAACAGTCTCATAAGCAGAATAGAAAACTCGCAGCCAAATATTACAATTTGAGTAGTTTTAATTAACTGCTGTCACAAATGACGAGAACAGCCAATAAAAAGAAGAACCAAATAAAAACAAAAACGCCACAAAAAATTGATTAAGACAAGGAAAAACTTTAGTTAAGTGAACTAAAAATCAATTTGCATTGAATTGAGCTGATAATTTTTTACTGAGTCTCGGAATTTTTTCACTCTCGGAGGGAGGAGGGGGAGGGGTGGTACAAAAAAAACAACCAATTTTTTTGTGAGTTTTTGAAAATCCACCCCTTTTCCTTCTGGCAGAAATCTTAGATCCGCCTGTTTTAAATGTTTTAAATGTTTAGTTTGATGTCAAAAGAAGATCATATTCTGGTTTCTAACTATAAATACAAAAAAATTTAGCTGCAAACAAAAAAATCATTCCGTGTTTTACGATAAAAAAAAAGATGTTAAGCCGGAGCAAAAAGCTGCTCTTTTAGCTTTAGGCAACATTCAGAACCACAAACATGTTTGTAAGCGGCAAAAAATCTAAGTCATTTGCGTAACTCAATTAACTGCGCAGAAAATTTCAAATGAAGATTTTTCGCGTTTTGAAGCTTTCGAAATTAAAAAAAATCCAAAAATAAATTAGTTTTTGTCCGATAATTTACGACACTTATTCAACTTAATAGAAAAGTTGTTGCTTTAATCAAAATGAAACGTTAAAAAAAAGTCAAAAACGGTCGGAACAAAGAAGGGGGCAATTCAGTCGCGGGTAAACACTTGAAGAAGAGAAGCCCTACAAATTGGACTGACTTAATAAGAACAAGAAAGGTTGCTGTATTTCCAGCTGGAATTTCGTGTCATGGTGACAGAAAACAAAAATATGATTTTGTTCAAGCTCATCTTTGGTTTGAGAATTAAGAAAAGCATAAAAATGGAAAAAATTTAGCAATCCAGTAATTGAAAAATTCGCAGAACAAAATTATGAAGCTGGAAATCGATAATTTACGGAAGTGTTTCTAACCTTTTATGTCAATTTTTCTTTGCTCAGGCTCAAGTTTAATGTCCATGTCTGCACTTCGTTCCATCTTTGCAATCATCGGCTTTCTTTAGAGTTTCCTGTTGTCGGGTTCACTTGGACAAATTTGGGTCGGGTGTTCGGGTTTCGTCAACTGCTTCAGTTTGCAATTGGCGACAGAAATAATTGAATTTTGTTATTTCTCGACAGGTGATAAAATTTAATGATTACTTTCTGTTCTTTGCTTGATGAATTGAAAGTTTTAGTCAGTTCTAGTTTGTTATTAAAGATAAAAACAGATATTTATGACAAGTGCGATTTTATTCAACCGATCTGTTGTCAGTAATTATTTTTTATAATTGTCCGGTCTGGTCTGCTCACAGGTTAGTACAAATTATATATCAGTTTATTATCTAAAATTTTCTCCGGCTGATTGATTTGATAGCCAAAACAGTATATATTAGATTGCTTTCTCTGGCTTCAATATGTCTTCAGGCGACTTAAAGTCTACTTCCATTCT
The DNA here is from genome assembly GCF_963678635.1 of Symsagittifera roscoffensis. NCBI lineage: Eukaryota > Metazoa > Xenacoelomorpha > Acoela > Convolutidae > Symsagittifera > Symsagittifera roscoffensis. Next base: position 11,989,559 of record NC_087065.1, on the reverse strand, counting down.
CGAATCTGGTTGGCTAAGACCTGCTAGGCTCTCTTCGACTTGTGATTGGCCAATTGACTATTATGCAAAAGAGCTCTTCTATTAATAGTCCACAGCTACTGAGATCCACTTAATTGTATATTGTCGGTACAGCTTTGCTTTTATGCGGCTTTTAGAGGGGCGGGCAATCAATTGTTGGTTAATAAATCGATTAATTAATGAAAGAACAAACGATTTGATGATTGCACTTGGACGATAGTTTGCCTAACGTGAACGTCATTTACTGCGACGATTTTTTTGTTGATTGTTCACAGAGATTTGAGCGTTAATGGTATCAACTGCTCGCAAACACCTGAGCTAAATGAAGAGCAAACATTTAAAAATCCAATAAATCGCCCTCAACTAATTAGGCGGGCAAATAAATTCGCCATCATAGAGCGAAAACACATCAAATACATCAAAAAGAAAATCCATTCAAAAACTAAACAGAAGCCCCTGTTTATATTTTCACATCAATTACCAAGTCATCTTAAACTTCAATTCCGCGTAAAAGTGGCCAACCCAAACCAGAAACATCAATCGAAAGTTTTTTGCCCTCTTACTTTTTTGATAATGTGTATACAGCGAAGTACACACATTAGTTCGTAGTATTAAGTAGTACAACAGTCTTATAACAACAGTTGGTTGGACAAACAAACTGAACTCATTGAGAAAATAATTTGTTGATTTTTCTCTCAGAGATTCGAAACGGAGGTTATGGGACCCCCAGAGAGACCGCCTTGCCGCCTACTCGCGAAGGGATTAGTTCATCAGCGGATCAAAATAGAATACAAACAAGTCAAAGTGACTTATCCAGTCAAGTATGATTTATTATATAGTTAACTTGTTAAGTGACACAATCACGTGGCGCCCGCTTTTAAGTGTCAGTTTGAGTTTAAAAACCAGATTTCGATACGCGAAGCTTCTTTAGGTGAATGGCCGCATACAAACAAAAAGTTACGACACCCCACATACTGTGTAACTTACGCTACCAACATCCCTGCTCAAATCCCTGTTTTGTTTTTCTAACAAAAAAGGACAGCCAGTTGGTGTGCAGAATGTTCCGAGCACAATGATTTAAGAAGTGAAGTTTCAAAATGAGGAAAAAAAAATAAAATATAAAAAAATGGATTTTTTTCACAATTTTTTATCCAATTTCCAGTTTTTTTTGTGGATAAGGGATCGAATTAGGTGCGAAAATGTTAGAATGAGTGAAATAGAAGCTAACAAAGTTGTCAGTAAAATTAGGTTTGTTGGAGGTCAGCGTCCACTCATATTGTCGAACTCAGTATAAAAATCAAAAAAAGACAGACCGTTTTTTCATTGATGCGCACTATTCCAGTAATTTGAAAAAATGTACAAAAATTACTACGCCCGGCATCATTAAACGTACAGAACTGTTTTCGATTAATTAGACGTTTTACAGTCTTGGCCACGCATTCCAGTCCCTTAAGAAAGTTTTATATCATTTAATTATTCATTGTAAGCTTTTGTATCAACTGGTCTGCTGAAACATTCAAAAAATTGCCAAATTAAATTTTTTGTTGATTTATTTTAACTTTACCATTGGTTATTTCAATAGAGCACTTTTCTAGCAACTTGATTGACTGGCAAATTAACTCGTGAAGGCAAAAAAACGTGAAGCAGGGGTGGATCCACGATTCTCTCCATGAGGGGATTTTCAAAAAAAAAATTTGAAAGTTTGATCACCTTTTTTGAATTTCTTTAGATCAACCATAATGATCCCAAATCACTATAAGGACCCTTTTTTTCCATTTTTCGGAAAAAAAACAGGCCAAAAAAAGCGTTTTTAGGCACTTTTTGGAAAATTACGACCAAAATTGCCGTTTTTTTTTGGTGCGCGCTCCCCCCTCAAAATTAGTATATATTGGCGGCGAAGGAGCCTTTAAAAAATCTAAGGGCCAGCCAGCCAAAAATGGAAATCTCAAAATACTACAAAAGGGGGACCCTTTGGGTCAGCAGAGGTCAAATCTCTGAGGAAGGGGCGTCCCCCCGCCCCTAAATCCAAATCCGCTACTGACGTGAAAAATTTTTCGTTCTTTAGCTCGAGTGAAAACCGAAAACATATTTTTCTTTAAATGCTCAACGAACATTAGCGGAAAAGACGAACCGCGCACACAAACCCCGAAGAATGAATTCCTTGCTGAAAGAATTCGCTTCAACAAGGCTGTGAAATATAGCTTTTTGCGGCTTTTTCAAGTAAGATACCAGCGAGCTTCTCTTGACAGAACACGACGGATGGCTTGTCCAATTGTATATGGCAAAATTATTAAGTGCTCTTAAAACTGCTCGTTGAAGATCTTTTGACTAGTCTGAACAATCGTCTTATTGTCGATTTTAAGACAATTATTCGGTCTGATTCTCAACTGTTGAATTTCTATAATTGTAATTCCTAATTAACAAAGTTCCTATAAGAAAATGTAGAAAAAAATGGAGGAAACATATCAAAAATTTTGCCGCTCCTTTGAGGTGGTGTTCAATTTGCGTTCAAATTTTTCCCAGTAGCTCAGAATTTTGCGCCTGAAGTATGCAACCATGTGTCGGTTTGATTTATTTCTAGATTTCAAGACACAATGGTTAAGTAATTTTTTCAAACAGCGAGTGGTAAATCATCGTAGAATACCAATTAAGGTACGGTTCATCTCATCTTAGCTTCACAGTTTTATTGCTTTTTAATAAATTTTATCTCCGAGCCATAAAAATTAATCAACCAAGATGTAGTCGATGCACGTTTCACAGCTTGCGGCGCTGTTGATAATTACAGGTTTGATAACCACCACACGTACAATTGTCAGAAGATTCGCACCATTTTCATTAGTTTTCGATTCAGGTGTTGTACTTTTAGTCTGGCTGTGGTGTGGTTATCGTCATGGCTTAGCGAAGAGTTCTCGCGGTCCATTAATTTTCTGCCTCTCAGCTGAGATGGCAGATGAAAAGAATTAATCAACAGACTTCTCACATTTAATTTCTCATTTTCAAAAGAGCAGTCAAAAGTCCTCGAAAGTTGTTCAAATTCTGATGTTTTATTTGCCATCATCTCTCGATTTACTATCGCGAGAATTTATTGAACAGAATTGATGATTCTACACAGCTAACAAGTACCATCTAACCAGTGGGGTGATTAATAATTATAAGACTGAAACAAATCACCTGCTTCACTTTTCAAACCAATTTACTCTCGATCACCGAGACGTGAAAACTTCAGAATACCAATTATAACGCTTTTTCAACTTCGTTGCGTGAAACATAAAAACTCTGGCAAAAACATGTTTTAACTTAGCGGCCTGCTTTTGTCTTAAGGTGCCTCGGCTATAATGGTTTATGATTTATAAATGTGTTGAGATGTTCCGAAGTTTCCACTTAGGTGAGGAAGATAAAAATTAACGATGCGACCACCACATTTAACATGTCTTTAATTTGTAGTCTGATCTTTCATGGCCTGATCAAATTGTGCGTGTGTTTTTCAATATGAGAAAATACAAATCAGCCCATTAAATCAAAAATGAAGTATCGATTAAAAGGGGCAAAAAAACATGTCTTAATTCACCGTTTTTTTTGTAAAAAAAACAACCAACATTTTACCCATTAAAATAGAATCGTCTGTTTATTATTTATCACCATGTCTGTTTCAACTATTTAAAAGAAAATTTTTAATAAAAGGGCAAATTTAGAAAGAAATAAGTTAGCTCTAAGCACCTATTTGATTGACGTATAAATTTGAAAAACATCCATAAAAATGTAAGATTTGCCCCCTGTTAAAGCTGTCTTTGATGAAAAAAACTCATCATTCAGAGTCATAACTTCAGTTTCAATTAGCGTGTATCAAAATTTTTTTTCAAAAACCAGACGATTGTATTTGAATATACTGATCAGTAAAGACTCTTGGTCTGCCCGAAGGTGTGTTTAATACAAGTTAGCACTAGTAATAACTAATTACACTGTTCTATTCTTGAGCCGTCTAATTAGATTGGGCAAAGTGAGGATAGGGAAGGGTAGGTGATTCCGGAGAGATTTGGACTAGGAGAGGGAACTGGCAAACTGGCTGTGACACGCTTTGTTGTCTAATTTGTGCTCTTAACTAATGATATTAACACTCTCTCAATATCAATCTCCCCTCAAAGCTCACCCACTATGCTGTGCATATCGCAAGCCCATCGCAGCCCAGTGAGGGGGGGGGGGTGCTAAAAATTAAATGAAGGACTCGATCAACTGGATTCGTTCAATATCGATCCAATCTCTTTCCTGTTTGTGACCCCCGTTCAATGATAGAGTAAACAAACTCGTGTATTTTTTTCTCTCTCAAATTGCCGAACCAGTTTTACAACTTGTATGTTTTTTTTTGCAAAAGAAAATCTCCAAAAGCAAGCAGCATTGAAAAAAATATGGAAAATTTTTAATCTGGGATGATTAATCAGAAATGATTGGTTTTATAAAATGGCAATTCAAAAATGAATGTGCTGTCTATTAGTGTCCTAAAGAATGGAAAAACAACCAGTTCGTAATATTTTACAAATGCTTTAACATTTGTCAAGGTCCAAAATTTAAATCGAGGTTCAAAAGTATCAAATGTACACTTTTCTAGGTTTGCTTTCAAGTCTCTATCAACTATGTCATGTCATCAATCTAATCTGAAGTCTCTCCTCTCATCAGTCTTGTCGTGAATTTGACTCTCCTCTCTTGATTTACTCTTCGATGTAGCTGATGATGACTTGATCTTATCATCTCATCTATCCTTACTCCTCAATGTAAACTGGGCCAGTTGTCTAGAAACAAGCTGACAGTAAACAGATCACTTGCACAGTCCAAACTTCAACCCCATTTATTTCAACACATTTATACCCACAACCAAATCTGTAAAATCAGGCAAATCCTTAAGCCGAATCGGCCAATTAGAATAACTTTTTCAACTTCATAACTTTAATTTAATTCAAAACTCACTAAAAATCATATGGTCTTCGCAACAATTTTGTATAAAAATTAGATTTTTTCAAAAAAGTTGAGCAACGACAAAAATGGAGAAAAATGGAGAGCTATAGGTCAAATGAGAGTTAGGACAAATGATCGCTCTCTCACGTTGTTTATTCACGCGAAATTTGTTCTGTAACCAATCTCTTGTCATAAAAAGTTAATTAATTGTTTTATGCACCTTGGATTAGTTTAATGAGCACACCGTGCATACAAGCCATGCTGACGGGTAAACAATTCTGGTGTCTATGGTCTCAATAATTGGATGGGCAAAAGCAACAATGGCTCCTAATGATGAAACTGATCCTCAAAACATGAGATATCTCATTACAATTTGTAGGGTTTATCAAAACAAAGAAAAAGTTTTCACAGGAACGAGAACTCAGCCCAAGTTTGTTTAGGGTTTTCGTTTTGGTAGTTTTGTATTCATTGCAGTTGTAATCATCACAGCATGTTGTTTCTAGATAACACAATAAAAACAAACACGAAAAACATAGGTCGAGTTTAGTTAACACCTACAGGAGTTTGTACTAATTTATATCTGGTTGTAATATATAATTAGTCTCCAAAACCAAAAATATGAAAAAAAATTGAAATTTTACAGTGCCCTAGTAAGCACAGCTGAAATCAGACGCAGACTTTACAAACTGTTTTCATGATTTTCATGAAGTTTTTCATGAAACTGTTTTCATGAAATATGGAGAAGCGACCAGAGCAAATGCCAGAGCATCAACCGAGAGCCCAGTGCATGAAAGAATACCCCAAGATCTTTTGCTCTGCGCTAGATGGCGAGGCAACATTTCTAAGCCAAAAGTTTAGCCACAACATTTTTCAAGCATGTGTGAATAAAGTTGTAGTCACCTCTCAACTACAAACGCGCTCGAATAATTGAACACAAGTTGTATTTCATCTTCAAAAACACTCAATCGTCTATTTTCTTTTGACTTTTCAAATATATTTACGAGCGTTGTGCCATTTTTCTATTTATGGTAAAATGTTTCATAGACTCTCGCGGATAGATTTTGTAATAATCTGACAGGCAGAAATTTTATCTCCTTATCTGAATTGAAAAATACTCAATTCGAATGTCCATAACAGTGAAAGAAGCAACCTATTTTGGGGGATCAAATAAACATGAACAACAATAGACATATACAATAAAGAGTATTTAAGAGATTTAAAAATGTTTTGCTGATTTTGCTAGTAACTCAAAGCCCCATTTAATAACATCTGCTCAATATTAATTCATATAATTCAAAAGTAAGATAATAGTTTTCTTAAATTAACAAAAAAAAATGTGTCACTAATTGACAAAAATGAAAAAAAAAACTCGAAATTTTCTATCTAATAATTTATCATCCGATTTTTTAATGCAAATTTGGTATTTAGGTTGTGCTTAAAATGAGAAAAACATGAAAAAGATTTTTTAGGAGGGGGTGGGGGTGGGGATTTGGGGATAAAAAATGTAGTGAGTATATTTGATAGAACAAGGTGGCTGCTAATTCAAAAAGAGAGTCCACTAATCCCAGCGATCCGAAGAGATTTCAAGTCAAACGGAGCAGATGTTTCCTTATTTGTTTATTAAATTCAGAGATGACTTGGGTCATGAAAAAATTAGTAACATTTTGGCAGTTTCCCAGTCGCCGAACATAAAACATCTCTTCTCTCCGATACACTACAACACTACAATGCAATAGGATTAGAGAGTCTTAATCGGGGCAACTTCTGATGATTTGAAAGAACTCAAATAAAGATTAGCAGGTCAAACTTAATCGCATCATTGGCTTTGCTGCATCTTTTCTTCTTCTTCCCAAGCTGCCAGATGTCAAAACTGAAGAAAAAACGCACCACATGATATAAAATAAAACAAATGAGAAAACTAAACAAAAGCAAAAAGAGCTTCCATAAATGCAAAATATTCAGAACTATTCTCAAAGGCATTATTTTTCTGATGAGAGCGGAAAATTCGGATGTGGTTAATAAAAAAATAAAAGTCGTGGAATATTTGAAGCAGCAAATGTCATTTGATAATAGATTTGAATATCTCTAATCAAAAAAATTCAAGACAATTTTATGTCAAAAGAGTTACAAACGGAGCAAATTCAATTTTTTGGAGCCATTTCAGGCAGCGAGATTGAAATTCGAATTCGATTTTAAAATTTACTTTGAAATTAGAAATAAAAACTTAGAAATAAAACTTGGATTTTAAACTTTAACAAATAGAGATACTCTCTTTCCATGTTCAGACCAGCATTCTAGCAACTCAATCTTTTTGGCATTGTACTTCAGAAATTATTGTGTTAATACCTATTACGTGTTTTCAATTATCTAAAATCGAGAGAAAAAACGGTAGCAATTAGCGCGGAATGTTCCGACCACATTCATAAACAAGTATAGCCGGTTACTGTGCAACTAAAACAGAATGTTCCGGCCATGGTTTTTGAAAAACTACAAGAAAAACATTCAAATTAGTATAGTTTTTTTTCTGCGTGGTGTGATAAAATGATCTGAACAAAAATAACATAGCAGATTCGATAATCATAGTAAACTGGGCCAGTTTACTATGACTGTCGAAACCCGTTTGGAAACCAGGAAAATGACTAAAAAAACGAAAAAAAAAATGCTACAAAATTTGTTCTAATTGTTTTTGCAAAACTTTTATTAAATTTTGAAGTTTTGAAAAATTTGTTTCAGAACATTTTTCCGATAAATGTTTCCAACTTTTTGTAAAATCGTTTAGAACGTTAGTGAAGTAGGCATGATCGACAACAGTTATCTTCAAAAAATGAATAATAAGCGAAAATGAAAAATTGTTTCAAAAAAATTTTCCAAAATTGGTTTCGAATTTTTTGCAGAATAATTTTTTGACTTATTTCAAAAATTTTTATTGCCAAGAAAGAGCTAGATAAAGCTTCAAAAACTAATTTTCTACTTCTCGGAATAAAACTGTTTTTCACCATTTAATTGAAACATTTACTGAATATTACAGTTTTTACTCGCCTAAACTTAGACAAAAACTTTTAATTATGAACCAGTTTTCTTATTATGAATTAACAGTTCAAGTGGTCAAAACTGTGTGCATTAATTTAAACGCTGAAAAAAATTGAATTGCTTCTGTAAAGTTCCCCACATATCTCATGTTATAATTGCATTGAAGCGTCCATAGTTCTCGATTCCGCCTTATGTTACGGAAGAAAAAAATTCCTGTCCACAGTGCCCTTAGAAATATAAGAAATATAAGAATTATGAGCAAGTTTCATATCAGAAACAATTAACGAAACTTTTAGAACAACTGTTTTCGATTATTATACCTTTCGGAAAATTTGTCTATTCGGACGAGGAAAATGTAGCTCATTGTACAGTTTGGGCTGTAGTTTCCATCTCGGAGTGTGTCGAGTGATATATCATATTGAAGTCCTTTCAGCCCTGATTCGAACGACATTTTTCTTGTGTCGAGTAAAACTGTGCGATTCAAATTTTAAGTTTTAGTCTAATTTCGAGTACTCCAGTAAACTGGTTTTGGTAGCTCTATTCAGAGCTTTGTTGGCAATCAAAAGCTTGCAACAAAAAATACTACTCTGATGCTAAAAATGATTTTAAATTTCGAACACAAATCACTACATGTCTAAGTGTTCGAGTAGTTTGATCACAACACGCACAAAAAAAGAAATTTTTTTACGAAAACTTTTTTTTCTTGATTTTTTCGAATGATCCGATTATTGTGAGCTACTTACACTACTTGCCTAGAAACCATCTATCGTTGTTTCGTTCTGGTATTGTTTTCCGTAAAATAATTAGGTTACCCAGTCGGAACATGTTTTCATTGAGTACATTGACTTCCCAATGCCAGTAAGACTCCAGTAAACTAGTTTTGGTCCAGTAAAACTAGTTTTGGAAGCTTTTTTTAGCGCTTTGTTGGCAATGAAAAGCTTGCAACCAAAAAAACAACTCTGCAAAAACTTAGAAAAAGTTTGAATTGAAAGAACACTATAGAAACCGAGAGGAAAACAAATAGCAAAAATAAACTCAATTTGCTTTTACAATAAAAAAAATTCTAATAATTACGAGCAAAAAAAACCTTTTAAGGTAATTTACGATCTGATGTCACTTGAGGCCTTCTTTAAACCGACTCTACTGCTTAAACAAGTAATTGTTTTACAAAAAAAAACAGGCCAGAAAGCACGTAAAACAAAAAAAAACAAATGACGAAGAAACAGATTTAAAATTATACCATGAAAAAAAGGAATGAACTCATGATTTTGCCAACAACAATATGAAAGTATCCATAAAATGTTTTGATCAAAGCTTCATTGAATAGGGGGAAAACTCATTACAAAAATTCAATAAAAATTTTAAATTAAAATCGAAATTATATCTAAGCTTTTTTATTTGTAAAATAGGCCGAGAAATGATATTAAAATTTCAAACGTTTAAGGTAAACTTTGAATTAACGTCAAAAAACGATCGGATACCAAAAAACATTGGGTAAATAAACCGACAGAACTAAAGCCGACAGTCAAAACAGCCAAAAAACTGAAAAACAGCTAATTAATTTCAGTGCAAATAAGATGAAGAAAAAACATGCATTTTCGAATTACAAAGCAAGTTCTAGCTATATATAGACAAATCAAGTAAGATTCCGTTTTTTAAAATCTTCTTTTAAAACTGCCTCTAGTACTACCGTTTTCTGGTCAAGCAATTTTGCTGAGAAAAAACAGTCTTATCGCAAAAGCAATTATCGCAAGGGCAAATAAGTAACACTATATTCTGCTTCCAACAAATCAAGTTTTAAGCTGACGCGGTTAGAGCAATAATTGAAGAAATAATATTGAGTTTCCTTGCTAACACTTATAACTTAGCTGTATTTCTTACCTTGCTAAAGCCTTCAATTCTGTTTAAAATCGAAAATCTTTTTTGTAAATACAACGAATTGAAACCTAAAGGTTGAGCACAGTATCCTGCCATTGTTTTGGACAGAAAATTGAGTTTTGTTAACAAAATTATTAAGTATTTTAGCAAAATGGTTTGCGGAGTTAGGTCAAAACACATCTTACGGCTTAAATTACCGCTAATGGCACGTGCAGATCTACTGAAGTCCAAATTTTTGTCCCATCTTAGTCATAGTAGATTGATTTTAGCAGATAAGAACTGAAACAAAAATCGATGTGTACAGTAAACTGGGGTGTAAAATTTGCTTAACGAGAAAAATTTGAAAGATGTCTTGATCTATTTTTGAAAAATAAATGATTTTTTGCAGAATAATAGATCACAAGTTTTTGCTGCTGGAAAGTTATGATCTGTTTTCTGAAAAAACTCTTGGCTGAAGAAAACAGGAAAAATCACGCAAAAACATAAAAGGTTATTACACAATGGATCAAAAAAGTGCGTACTGGACAAGTACGTGGTAACTACTCATCAGAGTATTCCATTTTTGCAAAATGTTCCATGAAATAGATTGACCTAAAAAGTTCAAAATCAAAAAAATTAAAGTAGGAAACCGAAACAAACAAGTACTTAACACATTTACCTGATCAACATCAGTTAATAAAAAAATGTTTTTTTTGTTTCTTTTTTAAAATTATTTTTGTGTCTATAAATCAAATAATCACCTTAAATTTACTTCTTATGTTATGTAGAAGCTAGCCTGGATTAACCTAACCCTATTACTTGATTTGTGAACTGATTCAAAGAGCATGTGTTCTTCAACCTTCCGATTATGTTGAACCATTTTTTATGTTTATGAATGGGTGACATTAGTGCATAATTTTCCTCTCTTTGCTTGCTCAAGACTACACAAAAGTCCGCTTTTTTCCAAAATTAAAACTCAGGGTGGGATGGCAATCTGATTCGGAGACTATCGAAGTAAACTAAAAAACCAGCGAAAAAGTCAAAATTTTTTTTATTACAAAAAATTACACTAAAAATTCTGCCGTGAAATCAAAACTGCAAAAATTGTACCTGAAAAAATTAAGTAGTAAATCAAACGATACAACAGATTACAATGCACCTACAAATTCAAGTCGAAAATGAAGTAGAAGTAAGAAAATCAAGGAAAATGGGGCATAAATTCAAACGAGTTACATTTCGTTGGACTCAAAGTTCTTATGCATGCTTAGGGGCGGATCTAGGATTTTCTCGAGGAGTGGCGGATTTTCAAATAATTTTCGAAAAATTTGTCGATCTTTTTTTTAGGTCGATCAAATTGACTTTTCGAGCTCCCCCAAAGCAATAAAAAGTCCCCGTTTTGGCAAAACTTTCTGCACCGCAGGCAAAATTTTGAAAAACAGGCCAAAAAGGCGTTTTTAGGCACTTTTTGGAAAATTTTGACCAAAAAATCTTGTATTTTTCCCGCGCGCGCGCTCCTCCCTCAAAATTAGTGCATATTGGCGCCAAAGGCGCCTTTAGACAAATTTTAGGGTACCTCACTACAGATGGATATCTCAAAATAATACAAAGGGGACCCCCTTTGCGTCGGCAGGGGATCGAATCCCTGAGGCGCGTCCCCCTTCCCCCGCCCACTCCTAAATCTGCCCCTGTGCATGCTGGAGCACAAAACAGTTACCCAATGCCAAATATCGAAAACCTTACATATTGTTTGGTACAAGAAGCTAAAAGCGCACCCCGTCAGGAAAACCAGCATATTTTTCAACTTCTGATTTGAAGTATGCGCATAGTCAACTGTTAGGGTTACGAAACACTGCAAATTTAGATTAATCGGCAGCAAGGCAACACGAACGTAGCAGTTCCAGATCGAACTGAACGCGTTGAGCGATAAGCTGACCAAGTATCAAGTGGCGTTACACGAATCTCTACGCCCTTGATAATTTACCCAACACACTTTACACTCTAGATGGATGAACATACAGTTAGTTAAAAAGGCCAAAAAAGACAATCACACGAGATATTTTCTCAAACAGAAACGAAAAGGTTGGAGTATAACATAAACCACCAATAACAAAAAAGTAATATATAAATTTGTCACAAAAAAGCAAGGAAACTAAGAAGATCTTTCATCGAATCTCTTTAACAATTGTTGATATTCCAACCAAGTTTGTCATAATTGTTCACACGCTGAGAATATTCAAGTGGAACATATTAAAAAATTCAAGTGTAACAATGAATGCACAAAAAACCTTGAAGCTATTAAAAACGCAGCTGAAAAGATGACAGAAAACACCCTCTTCAAATGAAATTTAAGACATTAGGAGGCCAAACTATGCATTTTGTGAATTGTATACGAGTTCCACAACAGGCCAAAACCAGATTTGTTCTGAAATCCGCAACATTGATACTTTTCTCTGATTTTCTTTTATATTTTGGATTCCACGGACAAATAGCTAAAACACTATATTGCTCAAAGTTTTATCACACACTGTATTTTATCAGATGTTTTGGTAATTCTAGCGTGCCAAATTTTGGTGGTGATACAAGACGAAAAACCACGAAAAAACAAATCGAAAAGCTTTCAAAATAGGTCGAAAAAACTTATTTTATGAAAGTTAATAGAGCTAGTTTTCGAAAAATAAAATACACCAAACGACAATAGTAAGTAAAATTAGCATCAGAACAGAAAATTCCAAGCGGTAAAAAAGTCAAAAACACCAGAGACCAAACCCTGCGAAAAAAATTTCGAAAAAAAAATTTAACCAAACAAAAATTTGTTGAAGCTCCATCCCCTCAATACGCAAACGCACACGAAGTTTTTTTTTGCTCATCAAGGAAATATGGGGCTAAAAATCCCATCTACTATCGGCTGAAACCTATGAAACTGAGAAAAAAGGGGAAAAAATGGAACTTTAAAACAAATTGTTAAAATTACAATCAACCTATAAACAAATTTCGATTGGAACGGATAATTAAAAAGCGCACATGGTCAAAAAATGTTCGTTGCCGTATTGTCAACAGGAGACCAAGATAATGAAATACTCCAGGAGATGACACCTGTGAACAATGTTCTTGACGGGGAAAAGTCTCTAGTATCCGACTTCAATATCCTTGCTTATCGCAAGGGTAAAAGTAAAATTCTGTGGAGGGAGCCAAATTCATAGAGTAGTTTTAATTTGCCTGAAATAACTCATCTCCAAATTATTGTTTGGCACAATTTTCTCAGAGCTTAAATGAATTGTCAAATAAAATAATGGAAAGTTTCAACGAGTTTAATGTGAAGGACAAGCTGAACTAAGCATTGGAAAAGGTACATTAAAAAATAAAACATGAAAAATCATAAGCTTTAAGAAAAGTTTTTAGGTAGACAAAGCTTAAATTCTGCCTGATCTTTGCTTTCACAAAACAGTTAAATACATTATAACTTATTAGTTGGCCATAAAAACACCAGGAAAAGCACCATATTCTCCTGTATTATTCATACGCGGAAACGCAATCATGGCTACTAACAGTTGGATGGGTTCTGTGTTAGTGGATTTTTTATTCAGCAAAGAACTATTCAGTTTTTAAGGGTTTATTCAGTTTTATAATCAGATCAGTAAATCAAACTACGTAAAATTACATCAGTTGCGGAATCAATGACGAATTGGAAGACACTTTCCTGAAGCACTTGTCTATAATATGGGGCTCATGGCAGAATTATTTTATTTTATTTTTTGATCATTTTTTGTTCTGGGGGAATTTGTTGTTTTCTACGAATCTGTTTTAAAAACATGTAATTAGGTAATTGAATGACGCATTTTTCGAAAAGTCTAGCAAGTATAGTTTTTACTTTTTGTTAAGCATTAGTTTAGAAGCTGGCTTTAGACAGTTTGAGTTTCCCCTTTTACAGAATGAAAAAACCAAAACAAAATACTCAAAATGTAGTGAAACAAAGAAACAATGAACTATAGCACTCAAACAGCGGTCATCCTCTTTAAGAAGCTTTTGCTTTCCCGACTTTGCTAAATGCCAACGCTGATTCGAATAGTTTGCGCGACATCATTTAGTAAATATCAAGCGCTCTAAAAACGCGGATGAAACACATAACACTGAATCGATCGCCGAGAAGACTGAGAGCACAAAAGTTAAACACAAATCTTTTTGCAGACTAGGTTGCTGAAAATTGAACTCGTTTTTGAAACACAGTCACAGGAAAACATTTCTGAAAAGTTTCAAACCATGTTTGATGATGTTTTTCACAAGTTTGTGCAATTCTATAGAATTATTTTTAACACCAAAATTACATCCAGTTCGGCGGTTATTAAATCGACGAAGTTTTCTGTCTTGGTATCGGATTAGGTTGAAAAACAGTAATTTTAAAATTGAAATTAATTTGTTTAGAGGCAACTAAGTTATAGAAAACTTCAAGCTATAAAAATTTTAACTTGACCCATCCTTCCTGAAACAGATAACAACAATTCAAAAAACACCATTCAAATTACGCAACTAAAATTGACTAAGCCGACAAAAGCCAAAAACCTATCTAGACAAAAAAAATTATTCTGCATTTGGAGAAAAATGAAAATCAACCATAAGAATTTTGCATGACACCTTAAATCTGAAAAAATTCAAGAAACTGATTTGAAAAAATTTATTACTACCTCAAGAGGTTGAATGAATCAAGAGGTAAACTTTTAAAATAAACTGAGCATGTAAGCCTTTGAACATGTCAATAGAACTGAGCAGGCTGGCAGAAAGGAGCATATCAGCAGAATTATTAGCAGAACTAAGCATGTCAGCAGATCTTATCAGACAATTTGTTTAAGGGAAAAAAGTTTCCGATTACAAGTCACAGGTGAAAAAATAAGCAAGTCTTATAACTGAAACTTGCCGAAGTTTCAAACAAGCCAGAAGGAGAAAACCTTTAAACCAAAAACACTACGCTCATCGATGTTTCTGAGCTTTCAATTTTTTTCATGAAGGTCAATGAGACCTACTATAAGATCCTTGTAGTTTTTTGCCGATAGTTGGTATTTTTGACAACAAACAACCTGATGTATTATAAATTGCAACAAAGGTGAAGCTGCACTTTGCAACCACAAGAGAAAAACCGACAAGAAAAGAAAAAATCTGAAGCAAGAAAAAAAGGCTAGAATATTCTCGCCATAGTCTCTTCACAAAACACTAGTCACCAATAAGACGGATAAACACAGCATGTTTTTTTATTCTGCTACCTAATTAAATTAAAAAAGGGTAAAGAACATTCTTCTTTGACTCTTAATTCAAAAAAGAGCGTTGTATTATATTACAATTCCTTTTTTTCCCAATCTAAACCGCCAATAGAAGCGCTCATTTGTTGGTACCTTCCCAGCATATTGATTGTATGTGTTCTGAAATTGCAGCAAAAGTACCACCAAAACAACAAATTTAGCTGCGAGTTGAGCTTAAACTTTTTTTTTCGAAGTATAATACTGCGCGAATTCAAGTGAAACGAACCAAAATTAAGTTCAAACAAAAATCGCTGTTTGCTGTGCGTGTAGCACGTTCTACCACTTTAAAAAAAGTACAAATTTTTTTTCTTTTTTATCAATTGTGTGTCGTTTTTTTTGTGATTGGTGTGATGAGAATACTATACAAACGCATAGTAATAGCGCTATTTAGGCAAATTTGACACGAGCTATCTTCAAAAGACAAAAAACAAACAAACCTTAGAAAAAATTATTTTGCACAATAATGTGTTTAAAATCTTTAGGAACATTTTTACTGCCAAAGAAGCACTAAATGAAGCCTCCACAATTAGTTTTTTAAATTCAATGAAAAGTTTTTAGTTTATTGGACCAATTTTTACTTAACGCGAACGTTACTCGATAGCGTTACTCGCTCGAAATTAGAGGAACTCTCAAAAATTCGAACCAGTTTTTTTTTTCAAAAATGTAACGACTTTCTGATTTTTTTGATGCTGTTTGATTTACGACTGAAAGGGCTTTAATATGATATATCACTCAACCCATTCTGATGAATATTTGTGGCACCTGATTTTGAGTTGAGATAGAAAAAAGCACACTGGTCGGAACAATAACCTACTTCATTATTATATTTCACAAAAGGTCGAACAAGTTCTAGTGATATAATTTCCTGAAATTCATTCAGCAATACTACGGGCAGCAACTGTTTTGCCGCTGTCGAGAAAACTGTATCATTTGGAAATAAAAGGATGTTATTCTCTACCTGTAATGTTGTTTCACACGTAGAGACCAAATAAATTACCCATTTGTCATCCGTGAATTAAGCTGCTGGTAAATAGTTTATGAAGCCTTTTTAAGTTCTTTATGCTCACCCACTCAAAAAAACTCAACCACTCTAAAATATAAAGAACATAGCAATTCGAAAAGAGTAATGAACGCAAGTAAACAAAAAAACACAGACCTTCATGAAAAATCTGAAATTTCGCTTTCAAAGAAAAAATAGATGCCCTTTAAGCTCTTAGAATTTCTAGATCTTCTTAAAAAATTGGAACTTTCGCTTTCAAAGAAAAAATAGATGCCCTTTAAGCTCTTTGAATTTCTAGACCTTCTTTAAAAAAATCGGAACTTTTGCTTTCAAAGAAAAAATAGATGTCCTGCTTTGCAATTTTTTGACAACATGAACCCATTTAAAGAAAACTGGATCAATAGGTAAAGTTTTCATTCCGCTGAAAATCTAAAAATTAAATTCCACTTTCAAAACTAGAAATCGCTTGTTTTTTCGCGCCATTTCCACGTTCGTATTTGGAGAGTACTATTATGTCACTTTCAGCAGATGAAATTCAATTGAACTGAAAAAGTGCATATATACCTAAGTGCATTCATAAATGCATCAATATGTATGAATGCACATCTGTAGTTATTAGAGACTTTTCCTTAAAAAACAAAAAAAAAAATCAGCAAGACATATAAGAGTTTTCATTGCGTTCATTACTCAAAAAATAATATAGAAAAAAATATAAAGAAAATGTTTTTAAAATTTTCAAATTAACTTTGGTCAGAAATTTCTGAGCTAGTTGCTCAATAGTAGATTATTCTGATTTATCCGAGAAGCAAATGCGTATAGGAACTAAGATTCAGGAGTTTTGCCGCGCAAATCCAGAAGCCATTCATAAACGTCGCATGCGGCCAATTATGAATCCAGTGAGAGTGATTTGAGCTGCACGAAAACTTTCAAATTTTTATTCTGGGTGTCGAGACAGTGTCGGAATAATTTTTATTTCGACCACTTATTTCGAGCGAATAGTGAATCGAAAAAATGTTTATAATGCTATCGCTCCCATTTGCCCTAATCGACTGCAAATTAGCCGAAACAATAAATAATCATGAACCTAAGGCTAGACCCCCCCCCTTTCATCCAAAAATAAAAATGAAAAAGAAATTTAACAAAATAATATATTACATTGCTTTGATTATGCACTTTTTATATACAAATTCACACTATCGACACTTTAATTACATATTGTGCATTGCTTTCTGGCTAGTCAAACGCGCGATTAGTTTCTTCAAAAGTCACTATCGTCTAATTGATCATGATTCCTGCCCTTGCATTCTCAACCTTCTTTTTGTATCCTGTGCACTTCATCGAAAGTTCACTGTGCCGGCTTCGCAATTCGGCTAGTCTCTGCTTCAAATCGGAACTCTCCGAATATTTTTCTTCGTAGTCCCGAAGCAGCGTCTCGTTTCCTAGCAGTCCGCACTGTCGGTTCAATTCTTGATTCTCGTTTCTCAGCTTGTCTCTATTTTGCTTTATTCGGGTCAGTGAGTCACGTTTCTGAGAACAAGTGACAGTAAGTTTGACTATGAATCTCAAAAATGGGCAATCAATTCGGTAGTCTACATATTAAAAGACGGTCGGCAGAAGCCTCTGCAAAAAACCTACAAGCAGCCAAAGGCAAATTCAGAAGCCTAGCAAAGCGTTTGAATGTGAGCATAAACATGACCTATCAGCAAATAAGCTTAAAAATTCACCTGTGCAACTTGCACGTCCAGTTCCTTTAGTTGCTGGCTGAGTTGTCCATTCTCCTGTTGAATGTACTGTAGTTTCTCTGAAACAACGTCACTTTATCTTTTATAGCCAGTGGATGGATAGAGAGAATGAATAACCTGCAGTTTCACTTGATTCGATTCAAAAGAATGCTTAAACAACAAGTTTTTTTCGATGTCTGATTCGGTGATTTTCTTGTGTTATTTTCTCGAGGTCAGTTCACAAATCGTTTAAAAAAGTTTGCCTATAAACAAGTTTACATCATGATATGTCGCGTCTACGCATTAACTAATAAAAGGGGAATTCGCCACAGAAAAAAAATTACAATTAGCCAATTGGAGTTCAGGATTTAAAACGTATATCCAAAATCGCCGTAACTCTCCAAAAACTCTTTAAATCACAAAAATTCTCCCACTTACGCCCATCGTCAAAACAATCCATCTTTAATCACACAGGTGACTTCTTACCCTTGAGATGTGTGAGGACCTCGACAGTGTTGGTGATCTTTTTCCTCAGTTTGCTCAACTCCTCATTCCTTTCCTCTATCTTTTCATTGTACGTCTGGTTCTCAATCTTCAGCTGCTCAAAGTCGATCAGGTGCAGACCCTCTGCCAACTCCTCCTGAAAATAGACCAGTCGCCTTTTTAATCCTATAAACATTTTTCGCTGTTCTTAACATCATCTTCAGATCTGAAAAACATTCTTAATTGAGTACCTTGCAATTTACGTTCTTCAAGCTAATGTTTCAAAATTCGTTAAGATGATTTTCCACGTTTCAGAAGTTATAATAATTTCTTCGGGAAGGAAAAACTCGTGAAGAATGATATCATATAAGAGCCCTTTCGGCCGTATTTCGAACGACTTTTTCATTGCCGTGGTTCGAAAATTTTCAAAAAACTGTCCCAGTACGGAGAAAAAAAATCGATTGAAAATAAGTTCTGGACTAATTTCGAGCGATTAAGCGATCAAGTAAAGCGATGATAACGTTTGTTAAAGTATTCATTTTGGTTTTTCTAAATGAAAACTAGTTTTGGAAGCTTCATGCAGCGCCTCCTTGGCAATCATTTTCTTAAAAAAGGGTGGCGCTTATGTCATTTAAGTAGTAGCACTTCACTTCTTATACTTGCCTTCTGCTTCAACTGTTTTTCTCTCTTCTGCAGTCTGTTTTTCAGTTTGATGTTCTCCAGCCTCACGGCTTTCACCTCCTGGTCTTTCTTCTGCTCATTCGAGATGTACATCTCTATCTCCTTAAACATACTATACACTGCACCACTTTAGCAGTAATCGGCCAAACATCCACCGTTGCACCACATAGTAGTAATGAGTTTACAAATTTAATGTACCAATGAGCAGCCAATTCAGAATCCACGAAAAGAATTTTAAAAGAAAACGACTTAAAAGTCATGTGGGTAAAGTTTTCCTGGTCTGCGATTTTTTCATGGTCACAATTGAATTTGAGGTGCAGAAATGCTGAGAAAATTCCTTCAATTTTTAGTTAGTTTTGGCGTTCAAAGCTTAAATACCTCATTTTGACGATTTGACTGGTTCATTTGTAAAAGTTATATGTAACCACAAGCTATTTTCCGATTCAACTCCACTCTCCTTCAAAGGAGGTCTGTTAAGGGTAATTGGTTACAACCAAAATAAACTATCGTCCTGCCAATGTCCACAGTATCACATCACAAACTGACCTCCTTCTGGAGTGGCTTGCCAGTTCTGGAGTTGATGGCCTTCTGAGCGATCTGCCGCCTCTTCTCCACAAACTCAGCCGCCATCCTGTCCAACTCCCCCTCCTTCTGCTCACACGTGTGCTTAATAGTCGCTATCTCTGTCTCATAGTTCTCCTTACTCTCACGCTGTTTACTCTGCAGCTCCTCAAGATTCGCTAAAGCACATCGACAACGATCAACTCGACCAGAGCTAAAAATTTCTGTTCATCTCCGTCACGAAAACATACAAAAAATGTTAAAATCTGAAGAATGTCGAATAAAATGAATTAGAGATGTCATTGGTCTTGTCTTTTAATCAACAGCCCTTTTCTGATTCATAGGATAAAAACAAAATATTCAACACGTTCTTAGACCACTTAGGTAGTATTGTTGATGCTCATGTTCGGGAAAAAACAATCGCAGTACGTGCAAAGCGAGTTCCATATTTTAATGGTCATTGTAAAACTATGGAAAGAAAAAAGCGTCAACTTGAACGTAATTATCGCAAAACCAAATCAGCGCAAGACTTGGAAAACTATAAGAACTTTGTTAATTAAAATAAAGAATTTTTCAATCTAAACAGCGTGACCAAAATTTTCCAAGATAATGACGTATAAACTTGATTCCACGCATTGAAGAGTTTAACTTCAACAAATATTTCGACTTAAAAAAACTTGGCCAATGACTTTGCATCATTTTTTGTAAATAAAATTAAACAGATACTAAGAGAAGTCAAAGTAAACTATATACTTTAGTAGAATTGCTCAACCGATCTTCAATGAAGAGTGAGTTCCCGGAAAGTCTAAAGTCTGGAACTATCTTTCCACTTCTGAAAGATAGTAAATTCGATGCTGGAGATTTTGGGCAACTATCGCCCAGTTAGAGAAAAAAATAACGCCAAGCAGTTAGTTGAGTACATATATCTCAGTAACACTTATTTAAAGCTGCAGACTGCACATACATGTTGAAGGTCAACAGAAACAGCTACTATGTCAGCAAAATTGCCCGGTTTTTGGATTCAAACCAGAAATTTTTGTTACTATACATTGGTCCAAGAGCAGCGTTTTACACGGTTTACAAAACGGTAATTTTACAGATTTTGGAGCAAGGTTAACCATTGGAAGAGCAGTCAAATCATATCTCAAAGTTATTTAGAAAATAAAAAACTGATACCATCAGTGCATGGAGTTCAGAAAAAGTATCGAGTAGCCTTTCTATGGCGATGATGGTGAAATGACTTTCTTGCTGAGTAGCGACATACATTTTGCTAAAATAAATGAAATGTGCAAAAAAAACTGCGCCAGATTTTGCCAAACTAAGTCTCAAAATGAATGAAGATAAAAAGAGATATCTTTCAGATGAAGAGGTCGATGGCGATGTCTATCAATACATGGGCGAGTGTTTTCTGATTAGAGATGAAATTGAATTATTGAGACTCTACATTGGTTGCAATATGACGTATGAACACCAAATTAACAATTTAAGCCGTTTTCTTTACCTACAACTTAGAAAGCTGTATTCGGTTGGATCATTTTACAGGCATCAAAAACCGGAAAAACTTTTGCTTTTATCGCAACTTTATCAAAATTGGATGATGCCAACTTTTATTAATGTTTAGCGAAAACAAGTTCCTTAATATAAATGTACAGGCTATTTCATATGTACTTTTCATCCTTTAATGTTTTATCTTCAACCAAGGAGTACTTGGACAACATTTAGACAATAAATACGAGTGTTCGACTCACTCATGAAGCTGAGGTATCTCTGCTCTAGGTCACTCACACTCCTGTCCACCTGGTCACCTCCCCTGGCAGTGGCCCCTCCCCCGGCCGGTCCCCCCTCCTCGGTCCTCTTGCGTCGGAAGTACTCGGAAAGTTTGTTCTGCAGAGTCGTGTTCTCCTGCACTAGTCCTTCTCTGTCTTTCATAGCTTGCTAAATTTTTTTAAAAAAACTTAGTCCCAGAGAAAACTAGAGATAAAGATGTGTAATACAATCAGAAACAAAACCCTGACTGACCTGGTAGAATTCGATGAGGGATTCCCTGTCGGGTACTTTTTCCGTCAGCGAGAACTCCTCGTCCATCTCACCGTCCTCCTCTCCGACGTCCCTCAACGCAGAGCCAGCAACATCTTCGTCTGCTTTAAAAGAAAAAGATTCATTTGTAGTCAACTCATTTAGCCCCGGCCCTCTCCACTTTAGGGCCATCCTGGGGTAGAGTGTCATCCATTTCGTCGAAGCTATTCCCACCTTGGGAAGGCGGATGCCATTGGTAAAACCACCGACCGTGACCGAAGTGGGATTCATACCAACAACGTAAGTGTTAAGAGTCGCGCAGCTTATTCACTCGGTCGCACAGCTTCAATGGTTCTCACAGGATTTTAATTTGTCTATACTATCTTCCTGACTTCACAGTTCTCTAACAAAAACTTTGAACTACTTATCAATCAGTTTGTTATGATGGTAGTTTTATTTAAATCTTCACGAAATTGAACATGACAAGTAAAATATCATTCCTACTAAATCAAACTAAGTTATTAACGGCAAAAAGCCTTGTAGTCGCTTGCAACACCCTTGCTAATCATAAGGGTAAAAAGTCTTAAAAGCGGCAATTATTTCATATTTAGTACTTTGACTCGCCTTTAGCGCCCATATCCGTGGGTGACCTGGTGTCTATGCGTTCTGGTGGACCCTCCGGCACCTCAGACAGTATCTCCGACGTCTCCTGCTGAAGCACGTTCGCATTGCTAGCGTCTTGATCCTCCGAGATGGCGTCCATGCCCGTTTGCTTAGGAGAAGCAGTTCCTTCAGGATGCGATACTTTCTCAGCCTCTTCTGCCGCTGCTTCTTTCACTTCAACACTTGCATTGTCCGCCT
This sequence comes from Symsagittifera roscoffensis, assembly GCF_963678635.1. Classification (NCBI taxonomy): domain Eukaryota; kingdom Metazoa; phylum Xenacoelomorpha; order Acoela; family Convolutidae; genus Symsagittifera; species Symsagittifera roscoffensis. Next base: position 11,967,096 of record NC_087065.1, on the reverse strand, counting down.
TAAACGCAGCCAGCTTTCAAATCACTTAGTAATGATTTCATGATGTCAGTCTATCCTTAAGCACACAGATATTGTAAATTATGCAAAGCTTTTCATTAGGATGGAGTTTCAGAAAACAAATCTGAGAGAGAAATTGAGAAACGAGAGGAAAAGAAAGTAAAAAGAAGTCGAGTTTTACGTACTTCATCAGCAGGTGGCTCCTCTTCACCTAAACAACAAACACAACCTCATTTAACTTTCATTTTAGCTTGTTGATAATTTCATGTCACTCAATCGAATACTTAAATGGTTCAATTTTTTCGAAAATTCAAAACATCGTAGACATTAATGTTTCTACAATCTTGTGTCATACATTATTTTACTTTAAGAAATCTGTGTACTTAACAAGACGGAGTTCAGATATTAAAAAACCTGACACGGGTTTTAAAAACGGAATAAGGCGCTCGAATTATGGATAATGGAAATCAAGACTAGGAGATAAAATTAACTATGGCCAGATTTTGCATTTGTAGACATGAAAACAATTTTCCCACCTTCAGTTTGTCCCTCGTCTTCTTCATTAGGTTTGCTCATGTCCTCACTGGCCATAGTCTCCACGAAGCCCTTCGACTCAGTCGTGGCCCCAGTCGTCTCCCCCTCCCCCTCGACTACTTCCGCCGATTCTCCGTCGTCCCCTTTCTCCGCCTCACCTCCTTCACTCTCTTTCTCTCCTTCGGCTGACTCCTCTTTCGGCTCTTCCTTGCCCTCGCCGGGTGTCTCAGCTGCTTCGACTGGAGGCTCCGCCTCTTTTACTGCTTCTGTAAAATAACCTAGTTACAGTTATATATTGCCAAGTTCAAACTAAGAGTTATCAAAATGAAATCAAGAATCTAATAGTAAGCCTTATTTAACTCGAATCCATCAACCAATATGAATAGACTATACTACGAATTTATGATCCTAGTAAAAATCTCACTGAAAGAAAACTATGGCCTCCTCTAAACAGCTTCAATGCTTAAAATAAGATTTAATTATATAAAATCCATTTTGAAAACTTTTCTGATCGTAACTACGCCAGTTATTAAACCCATACCAAGATTTTACTTAGAAAACCTCAAAATTTGAATAATTATTACACAGAAGCGAAGTTGCACTTCGCATACACAAGCAAAAATTTGACCGATAACGCTACTGGGAAAAACTGAATGAGTAAAACAGTCGTATAAAATTTCACAGTTATGAGTCTTTATAATTGCTAAGTGACGCAAGCCAATTATGACGCATTAACAGTACCAGTCAATTTGAAAAAAAAAAGAAATTTACCAACTAACATTCCTCAATTTATAGAGCGGACGCATTTTAACTAGTGTAAAAAACGTTCACTAAAAACATCCGACCCTACCCAGGCTCAAACCCTCTTTTTTGTTGCGGGTCTTTTTCCCTACCTCTACACTACAGATCCATTATGCGTTGAAGCATTAGTGCTGTTTGTAATATAATAGTCTGTGTTAATATCCATAGCATTGGCTGTTTTTAATAGCTGGTTATTGATCAAAATGAACACATTTTGTCGCAACAATATTTGCTTTGCTTGTGTAAAAAATTAACACATTATTTTTGACCAATTTAGGTGTTAAAAACTAGGTGTTTTTTGGCCAGAAAAGCTATCAAAAAATATTTATTCCCAAAAAAAAAAAAAAAACCTAGGATTCAATCATAGTCTACAAACGAAAAAAAAATCATTCTGGACATTTATCCATTCTGTTAGTGTACATTTGGCGAAGAAGATAAAATATTCATCATGATGAACTTTGACTGGAACCTTGTTCATCCCCTGTCTTGGTCTCCTCCTCTGTGGCGTCAATTACTGGTTCTGATACTGCAGCTGCTGCTTCATTATCGCCTCCTTCCTCCTCTTCTGTGATCGTGTCTGGTCTATTCTCAGATTCATCTGCCATTTGTTTTATCTTTAAGTTAAACAGCATATGAAGAATTTCAACGACAAAAACGTCAAGGACATAAAACAAATAGGCGAAGCTGCGCTCAGCAAACACTTGCGGGAACACGACCAAAAAGCAGCTCAATCAAGTGAAATAAGAAAAAGTAGAAATAGGCCTCGAATTAGCTATAACTCAGCTACGTGTCGGCTTCGAATCTGGACCTAGCAACTTTGAGTATCACGCAGTAACCACTCAGCCACGGATGCTTAAAATAGCTAAGATGCTTAAACTAGCCACCAAAACCCGAAATCGAGCTTTTTATCATTGTACTGCTGTTTCTGAAATCGAGCTTTTTGAAATTTCTGAAATCGAGCTTTTTATCATTGTACTCAGGGGCGGATCTAGGATTTTCTCGAGGGGGGGGGGCGGATTTTCAAAAAACTTTCGAAAATTTTGATGACCTTTTTTTAGGTCGACCAAATTGATTTTTCGAGCTCTCCCAAAGCATTGTTTTGCCTCAATTTTGGCAAAATTTCCTGCGCCGCAGGCAAATTTTTGAAAAACAGTAAAAAAAGCCGTTTTTGGGCACTTTTTGAAAAATTTTGACTAAACAATCGCGTTTTTTTGGCGCGCGCTCCCCCTTACAAAATAGTTAATATTGGCGCCAAAGGCGCCCTTAGAAAAATTTTAGGGTCGGTAGGCCAAAAATGGATTTATTAAAAAGTATCAAAGGGGGGACCCTTTGGGTCGGCAGGGGGTCGAATCCCTGAGGGGGGGGCGTCCGCCCCCCCCCACCTAAATCCGCCCCTGATTGTACTGCTGTTTGAAACAAATAACTTTTTTCGGTTCATTTGATGAATTAAAAATACATCAGTTGTGTTAACTTTTTTACTAATCAAATGTCAAAGCGCATATGATATTATACAGCTACCGCAGCCTAACGATTCAAAACTGCCACCAAAAGTTGCACTTTTTTGCGATTTAGTTTGGAAATAAAGAAATTTCATACTAATACACTTTCCTTCGCAAGTTTAATGAACCAAATTTTCTACCACATTGATTCGTTTCTTCTTAGATTTTACAAAAGGTATTTTTCAGACTTCAAGTTTCATATGATAGCAATTATTGGGTTATTGGGTAAATAGTCAATTTTGTTTGATCTGAAATGTTAAGATTCGATAGCTTTGAAAAAGACGACAAATTAATTAACTTATTTTTGCAGCTGAAAGCGTCAGTTAGAAAACTTTTCAACGTATAATGCCAAATTTTTGCCAATCCTGGTCTTCTATCCTCGGAGGTGCATACAACTTAGAAACGTTGTATCTATCAAGCAATCCTAATCAAACTGCAGTTTCAGTATCACAATAGTGGTTGAAAATTAGCTCATCGCTTCTCATTTCCGATATCTTCGAAAACAATGAGCTACAACAGTTTTGGCAATTTGCAAATGATTTATCGAATAATGAAGCGTCTCGTGGTTATTGGGATGCAGCTATCTTATTCAAACTTCAAAAATTGAATCCAAAATTGCGATCCATTCGGTACATCCAGCGAACTTCTTCCTCAGTCTGCGATCTATCCAAGACTATAAACTACCGCCCAATACGGAACATTTTTAAGGAGCGATGACCTGATAGAGCATGGCATTTATGACACCTAACGTATGTTTGTCTTGAAGTCTTTGCATGAAGTCATCGACTCGTTCCCAATCTTCATAACAAAAACAGGTCACTAAATACTGAAGCCTTGATTGAGTCTCGGGTAAACTTCCCAGAAAATCTTGTAAACAAAACTGTTTGGAAAGCCGAAGATGATAGACTCCAACTTTGAACTTAGCTGACAGAAAAACTACTCACTCTTCCAGAGTCATAGCTCATAAAATAAACCTTGCACAAGAGCAGTCCATTAAGTCAGTCATCCATACAAGATAATTGAATTTTAGATACAACCAAAAAGTCATTAGTTAATGGTAGAAAAAAAATTGAAAAGATTGCAAATAAATCGTTGAATATCAATATTTCACGCATTTCATTCTCTTGATGTTGTGGCCCTTCTCTGCCACGCATTGTGGATTCCGTTAACACACAGAGAACTTTCTCGGTGACATGTTCTGGCAGAAAAATCGTTTTCTCGCTCATCGAACTCATGAACACTAATATCTGAAACAAACTCTAGTTGATCAAACAACAGCAAGCAACAAAATTTTGACCTATCTTTTTCTAAATGACTAACAAAACTACAATTACTCTGACCATTTACTATAAAAAAAAATGAAAAAGAAAAGATGACAAACAATTTTTTCTCAATTTTCCCTGCAGATTTGAAGTATCTATCTTAAAAATAAAATATTAATTTCACAACAAAGTAGAAGTAAAAACTGATGCAATTAGTTTATAACATTGAAGCGTTTGCCTAGAATTAACTAACGCAGGAGGACGAATAAGATATAAGATCTACTTGATTGTAACAAAATTGTGAACACGTGTTACTTAACTTAGGGACTGTCGATAATCAACCAGTCAGCTATGATTTGAAAAAATACTAAAACAATAACTATACGTCGGGAAACGATGCCAACTCGGCCAATACCGTTGCTTTATTTTCTATTTTATTGATTTCGTCTGCACTGAGAGTATCTCCGTTCTTTTTACGTTCTTCCAGTTTGGTTATTTGTCCCAGTTTTTTCTTCAAGTTCCGAACTTGCTTCCGGACATCTTCGGGGACATCGTTTGCACTCTTGGCCGACCCTGGTTTATTGCTCGAAACATTCTTGGTTCCACTCTTTTTGGCAGCAGGTGGCGCGTTGGCTACCGGTGCGACAACAACGTTTCGTCCAGAGACAGTTGCTGCAGCTTTGATTGGGCCAGCTGATTGCGTTTTCCCTTTGGGAACAGTCTGCCAGCTTGTATCAACGGGTGGTGACGGAAGCTGTTCCTCGTTGAATATATCACTCGGGTAGCTTAGAGCAGCCACATTTTTGACTTCTGGAGCAGGCGCAGGTGGAACTTTAGCTGCCTTTTTCGTAACGCTTTTCTCTTTGGCGTCACCACTTCCTTCTTTCTCTTTAATATTTAGCTTATCCAAGTCTTTCTGAAGCCGCTCTTTTTCTTTCTTTTTGGCTCTTTTCTGAGCACTTTTGCTTTTCGGAATACCGTCATCTCCTCCGTCAATAAACACAGCTCCCGGGATTTCTTTCCTCGGAGGCGAAACATCGTGCAATCCTTTCATATGATGAACATCAAATGGTTTGATACTTGGCGCTACGTATCTGGGTACTTCATCTTGTGGAACATATCCGTCCTTGATCTTTCGCTCCGGTCTCCATGATCCATCACTGCGTTGAGATGCAGGTAGGTACAGCTCTCCGTCTGTTTTTCTGATGGCATTCGGATGGTCCCCACTAACTATCGCAGTGCTGGCCATTACTTCATCTGAAGCCAAAGCAAATCTATTTTAGAACACATACTGTAGCCGCTTACGGTTGGAGCAAATTGTAGAAAAAAAATTACACAACTGCATGTAAAAGTCAGACAACTCAACCTCTTCTGCTCAACCTAAGAAGTTACTAGCTTCGATGCTCTCAGGTTGTCGAGATACCTGTTTTTTGGCAAGCGTGATGTGATCTGAAGCCCAATTCGACAAAAAACATCAAACGCTCAAAGGCCAAATCAAGAGATGAATAATCCAAAGACTAAATAAACAAAATCTGATTGGCTGAAAAGATTTCGCAACTAAAACTGACACTCATTCACAAGTTTGACTGCAACTAGCAGCGTACATTCTTTGTGCAAATAGAAGAAACAAGTTCAGCCGTTTCTTTCGGCCCTGCCTTAGCGCAAGTGGATCTCGATGGACAGGTTCCTTGAGCCAATCCTTTACCGTCATACTGAGCCAAATCACAGATAGATAAGTATTCGCGCTTAAAAATCAGCTGTCATGTTGATGTTTTGTATTCCCAGTAATACTCGAGGGCATAATCATCATTTTTCTCTTTTGTTAGAAGATAGTCCATATGTTTCGACATTTTGCACAATCGCAGCATGGCTGCCATGAAAACAAACTGCTGTTTGAAAATCGTTCGTTGGCGTCTTTCCACATGAGGGCTAAGATCAGTTTTTTAAGGCCTTTTGGATTTCGAAAACTCACGTGTGCATCAATTCGGTTCGCAACTTTGGCTGTAAGAAAAACAACGTCAATCAATTATATAACTAGCACTGCTTCGTAACTAGCACCAATAAAATATTTTGAAACTCGAGACTCCCCCCCCCCCCCCACCCCGATACAAACATTCACGCAAAGGTACCGAGCTATAATAATCAGCCAAATACGGCAAACAAAAAGTAAAACAAAAATATAATGATGCAGAAATGGAGTTACTTTATTTTCAATCAACAAAAATTCAAACAAAAATCTGTCTGGTTGCTGTGATAAATTTACATAGATGCGAATCAGAGCCACTCAAGATAGCATTGCAAACATAGCATTGCAAGCTACCAAAAAAAAACAACAAAGACTTCGAAATTTTGTCTAGAATGATGCCCTATTTGAGGAAAATACGCCCAGAAACAAAAACGCTGGCGTTGAATAAGTCTTCACTAACATTCATCGAGCGGCAACTAAGCCAATAAAAGCTTTGTACACTCTCGTTGAGACGAAAGCAAAACGTTTTCAGGAAAAACGTTTTGAAAACTCACGAAATTTGACGCCGCTCCTCCACCCTCCGGAAAGACAAAGATGAAAACATAAATTCTACTCTTCTGACGACGTAAAATCAAGTCACTGAGCCAAAACAACGAGGTGAAACAATTGAAGCGAATATCTCTTTTAACCAAAAAAAAAATACAAAAAAGATTTAAATTTACAATTACAGGAATAAATAATTTTATCACTAACAACGGAAAATTGCTTTCAGCTTAAGAAACAGTGATGTGGCAATTAAACCGACAACGCATAAGCAGAGAAACAAAGGCCGAAAATTAATTTGGAACGGATTATTTCGTTTGAAAAAAAACTAGTCCTGACCAGATTCGAGCCCAGGACCTTACTCCAGGCACAGTCGTTACCTCTAGACCAAATGTTCCAGAAATTTGTACTTATTTCATCAAATGATTCAACTGATTTTGTTAAAAAATGTTATTCCGAACACAGTCTATATTCCAATTTGATGACGTTTGCTTGTCACAAGCGTAATTAAAATTAGTTGCAAATTATATATGAGGACGATGTCAACCCGATCGAGCAGGCTCCATGTCAGTAGACTGATATCTCAAAAAAATGTGCCGTTCCACCATTGGAATTGAACCCAAACGCTCGCGTGAGGCATTTTAGAGTCCGGCAATTGTTTATTATTGGAGCTAGCTTTCTGATAAATACTCTGAAGTGCGTACCATACCGAATTTGACGACAGTTGTTCGTAAAAACCTACAGCATCGGTGGACTAAGCTTCAATCGGAACAACAAGAACCCACTGAAGATTCTACAGAACCATCTCACAGGACGGGGTGTGCTTAACATAAAATTCAAGATAGTTACCTGGCGCGTCATTATTAACAATATGATGTGTTTAAAATGTCCAATTCAAACGTTTTCTTACAATTTGTGCATCATCAGGATTAGATTTTTTAAACTATTTTTACAGAACGATCAAAAATCTTGAAAAAGGGACAAACATAAAAAAGCTCATAAAATTACTGAGTCAACCAAAATTATATAACTGTAATTACTTAAAATTACGTAATCTTTAATAACATTTTCCTATAAATTTTCAGATTTTTTAGTTTTCTGTTCGTAATGTTTCATTCCCCCGGATTGGCACAGTCGAACCTGCCGATGAACGTCAAAAAGAACGGAGAGATAACGACGTTATCTCCGGGAGAGTACAGAATTAGAGGCCTGTTGCCCAGAGACTGTGAGAGACTTTAAACACACATTTTAGCTGCTGTAATGCCCTAACGTATTTAATTTACTCCAATATTGTTTAGCAATTCAGTACATGAGCAGTAAGAGTTGAGGACAGGGTCAATCCATCTCTAATGGATTTAATATATAACTGTCACTAAAAACATTAAATTATGGTTTTCTAGACGCGTTTTTAAAAGTAACACGTTGTCTGGGGATCTGAGACCCAGCTATGTGATTATTTTCGCAAGTAAGCGAAGGCTGATCAAAATTCGTTTGGCCGATGGCCTAAAAATGGTAACATAGGGTAGGTCAAGACGGTGAAAAACGAGTCAGCCAGTCGTCAATAGGTGCTTTTTCTACGCTCCATCAATGTGTAATGTCTGGGCGAATGTTACATAAATTCTTATAACATTTCGTACTGGGAATATTTCCGAGTCTGAACTGTCAGTTTGATGAATTTTAGCCATGTTACACATGGACCATAATTTCAGAAATTAAGTTTTATAAACTTTAGCCACGTTTAAACCTGGACTATAGTTTAGCGTTGAAACAAAAATCTCGAAACTACAACAAAAATCTCGAAAAAGAACAAAAATTACACTGCAACTAGAGCTTAGAAGGATTGTTGTCAATACTCAAGAAACACCAGGACAGAATCGAGACAATCTTGTACACGGGGAGAAAATCCCTTGCTGACATCTTCCGAGAGCTGCGGAACTGAAATTGCAGATCATTATCTGACAGGCTCAACAAAATTCCATACCGAGCTGCAAAAGCAAGGAGGTCAACGTTTTAGCAAACCTCGGAGAAAACCATCCATCGCTGGCACTTGGCGCCCATCTTACAACTATTTGCAGGAACAGTGGTGGTCCTTTATAAGACTTGATGGTGACAGAGGATATCATCAAAAATCAGGAAAAAGGAGTCAAAGAAGAAGAACAGAAACAAGGAGTCGAAGAAGACGAAGAAGTTAATAAGTCAAAGAGTGAGCGCCAGTGAGAGAAGAATTGTCAACCGGAAATCATTTAGAAGTAATTTCTATTTAGTTCTGTACTTCGTAGATAGTAACTTCGTTAGTTCTGGCTAGATAGTAAATGAACTTACTTAAACATACATATTGTGAGAACCTCGCATTGGTGATCTTCAGTTGTTAAAAGGGGCCGCAGTGAGGATTCATCTAGATTGACTCTTTCCTTTTATTTCAAACTATTTTCCCTGCAATTAAATATGCCTGAAAAACCGAGAAACCAAGCAGTTAAATTCCCTTGCGGGAAATGTAAGAATGATTGCAAAGATTAATCGTTTTCCTGTTTCAAGTGCGGTGACTGGTATCTAGCTGGTGATTGCTCAAGAGCTGCATCAACCATCTAGCGCGCCATGCAGAAATCACCTGGTTTATTATGGTTTTGTAAAATATGTGTAAAAATAAATGTTTCTGAATGTTGCATCTCTTTTATAGATGTCACAAATACTAGCGTTCAACGCACCTTCGGTGCTTCGAAATTTTTCGACAACTCATGAAAAAACGCACATATTGGAAACAACATCTGCAAACTTTTAGTGTACTCTGACTGCACCCAATTACAGGGTTGGTAATTTCGAAATTTTTCAATTCCCATTTTAAAAGCGGCATCCTGAAAACTTAAAGGGCCTCTGGAGAAATTTGGAGGCCAGATTTGCAACCACTGGGAGTCCCTGAGAGCACCCTACTATAGGGTTAGGAATCCAAAATTTTGTGAATTTTTTTAAACCTAAGTTTCCCGAAAAAAAAAACTGAAAAAACGTCTTATCACGGAAACTAAAAGGATTTGAGCATTCATTTTAGGAGGCAAGATTTGAGACGCCTGTGTGTACGCTGACAAAAAGGTTGTATCTTCATCAAGTTAGTAGTTTCAAATTTTTTGAATTTCTTTGTTGATCAGTTCTTTGAGAAACTTTGAAAAAATCAAAAAACGTCACATCTCGGAAACTAAAAGAATTTGAGCAGTCGCGTTTAGCAGTCGCAAGTGGCAAGATTTGCAATTCTTTAGAGTACCCTGATAACACCGAACTATAGCGGATGGAATTTCAAATTTTGAAAAATAATTAATTTAAACTTTGAAAAAATCACAAAAAACGTCACATCTCGAAAACTACAAGGATTTGAGCAGTCATACTGGGAGGCAAGATTCGCGATCCTTGATAGTACTCTGACAGCACTCAACTACAGGGTTGGGAATTTCAGCTTTTTAAAGAGTATAAATTAAATTAAGTTTTCTGAAAACTTTTGAAAAAATCACAAAAAACGTCATATCTCGAAAACTACAAAGAATTGAGCAGTCATATTTGGAGGCAAGATTTGTAACTCCTTAGAGTACTCGGACAGCACCCAACTACAGGGTTGGGAACTTCAAGTGTTGTAAATTATTTTGTTAGAAATTTCTGAAAATTTTTGAAAAAATTTCAAAAATCGTCTTATCTCATTAACTAAAATGATTCGGGCATTCAAAATTGGAGGCCAAATTCGCAACCCCTAATTCGATATTGGAATGCTTAATTTAAACTCGGTAAAATAACCACTAACATCAAATGGGAAAATCTAAAAAAAAATCTTAACCATTGCAATATACGATATAGCGTAAACATGCAAAAATAATACGTTGAAAAAGCATAAACATGGCGAGATAGTGAAGCCCGCATTTAAATATATAATAGAATTTCATTTATTTTTAATTTTCAGTATCTGATGATGCTAACACATTATGCGAAAAGCTTTACAATTCATTCTTCAACATTGATCTTGGTTTTCAACACGCATAAAGATAAAGAATGAAAAGCTCGAGCAACAAGAATGTGAACAGGAAGTCTTGAAGAGGCGCAAAATCAATCTGGTACTTTTTATTGTACCCGAAAGCAAACAACAGAACTCAGGAAAACAAGAAAATAATTGCCTTGCAATCTTTACTGACTTTTGCACTCAAGGTCCTAAGCTGTCAGATGACCTTCTCACAGAGGTGGAGACGGTCATCCCTCTAGGAAAGGCCGACAATGAGAACTCGAAAACAAGACCAAAAAAATCGGGTTTTGGTGACAAACTGATTGAAAAGAAACAACCAGTAAAAGATGTTGGTCTGACCATAAACAAAACCCACCTTGGCGTGACTATGCCAAATACAGAATCGGCAAAGCATTGAAATCCTTCTTTCCCCTGCGACGAAGTACTTCTCCGCTGCTATCGATAGAATCAATAACGTTTATAGAGAGCTGTTGTTTGCATTTGAGTGCTGGGAACTACGATGATCTGATTACCAATCAATCGAATCTTTTCACAAGGTACCAATGAGATGGATGTGGAAAGGTTGGATATAGGCTGTTTAAAACAATCGTCCTACCACTGCTATACTTCAAAAAATTGAAAGACTTACAGATGTTCATTAGTTTTTTCAATAAAAAATACAACGTAGAAATTTCAGATGAAATGAAGATTCTTGGTAAAGGCAAAAAATGAAGAGCAATTATCCCGGACTTAATAAACGAGTTGCAGAGATTGAAATTCTGAAAAAGGTTGAATCATTTTGAAATTAACTGGATTCAACAGATCCCATGCGCATTGATTGTATTTGTTTTTGTGAAAACTTTTGTGCAAAACCTAGACCTTTAATCGCACGGCTAATACCTCAGTGACAAATCTACAAAGTCAGAGTAAATATTATAATCAAAATCATAAAAACTTAGAAGGCATATTACAGAAGAAAAATGTGGAAGAAAAACAGAAAAATTAAATGGGGAACTAAATCAATTGGTCGAATTAAAAATTTCGGAAAGCAGGCCTTCAAAGCCCGAAAGCCAAAGGAAAGTATCTCTTCTGAATCATATCTCTACATAACTAGACAAAAACCATTCCAAAAAATTCATAAACTCTAATCATGTAAACGACGACTCTGGAATTGACTTCTGTATTGCAATTATGTTATTTAAGTAAAGTTCGAAAACTTTTTCGGTAGTCAATTGGTTCTTGTCAAACCGGAGAAGTTTTTGGACCATATAGTCAATTTAGCCTAATTGTTGTGATAAACTTATTAAATAGATGAAGCAAAAGTATGACTGCGACTGCTGTGCCCTGATGGAATTGAATGGCGCCCTCTGAGGGATTTTAGAGACAGGTCTGTCAAGTGGCTTTCTGTGGGGAGGTGGGAAACTGGAACTGGCTTGAGGAGTCTGGTGGTGCGCCGCTGGACCTACTGAGCTCGGGTGAGATTGTTCCTTGTTTTTGATTTTTATAATTCGATTTTAAAATTTAAATTAATTTAGTTGTCTTTTTTTTATTTGCTGATTTGTAAAATTTCCACTAACCGCTTATCATGGGTTAGTTCAGTCGCCCTCTACATAACGTTTATGCTGCGTCAAGATGAGGAAAAACAACAAAGAGTGTACAAGCAAAGATTGCTTAAAACCTTCAGGACTCATAAATTGGATTAGATGTGATTGTTGTTCTAGTTGGTATCATATCAGTTGTGTAAATATTTCTCTTAGCGACTCTAAGAAAACCCAATGGTTTCAGTGTTTTTTTAAAAAGAATTAATTCTTTAAAATAACCAAACATTATGTACAAATGTATGTACAAAATACAAATATACAATGATGAAAAGGGAAAGGAAGCTAAGACCAGAAAAAATAAAGGCTCAGAGATTAAAAAAAAATGTCTTCAAGAGAGTCAGTGGGCTTTATTGTCCCAAGAACGGATGCCGCGTTCCCAATCTGAAGTGCTACTGAAATACGCTGTTTTAAGAAAGATGGTGCACGAGTTTCATGGGTGGCATCAGTAAGGCGTCTACCAAGATCACGAATAAACCTGAGGGTGTCACTGCCGCATTCTCCCTGTCTCTCAAAGGCAACTGCCTGGAAAAAATATCCATCTCAGACTAAAGGCTCATATTTCTTCGCTTTCAGATCTTCAGCTTCAGTTGCAGCTTTACCGGCATACAAGTCACCACCATGGAGCCTGGAGGGCGCTAAACCATCTACAACCGTGGCATCCCAGACGAGAGAAGACCCACGAATCCAAGGAATCAAAGATAGTCCATCAGGTCTCTTGAAATCAGTGCGGCTAAGACCCGGTGGTTCCAAAATGGAATGTATTTGAAGAGTGCCAAGTGAATCTTCAATAATTTGATTCAACATAGAGTGCCTGGCGAACCTCCCAGCGCTGCGAGAACAAGACAAACCATGCCAGCCCGAGCGGTCGACTGACTTGCCGCAAACACAGACATGTTCAACGCACAGAAGAGTCCCGAGTCGAAGGCCGACCGAGATTCTGAGTTGAGAATTGGTGAGTTTTAAACCTAGTGACTAAAAGGCAATGCATTCAACCAAGCAGCAGGAAGTTTACCCTGAAAGCACCAAAAACGCTTCCTACCAATGTCATCAAGACTATCAAGAAGTTCGGAAGATAACATTTTGTAGATCGGAGCTGTCCAAGACTTCTGAAGCTCAGGTTGTGATGGCGCATTCTGTAACCCTGTTTTGGATGACCAAGAGGCAAAAGCCAAGGTAATGTCCGCATCATCGCTGATGTCAAACTTACTAAGAATGGTTTGGGTCAGCCTACCAAAACCAATCGCAGACGCAAGAAATGCAGGAAGCGCGAGATGGAAAGCAGACATCAGACCAAGACCACCAGAAGAAGAAGGCAACAGAGACTGCAGCTGGCTGTTAGCATCGAGCCTAACATTGGCACATCGAGAAAGGGCGCTCACAACTAGTTTGTCGTACTCACGAAGAAGATCCTCCTCCTTGAAGCAGCACGCAGTTCGCAAAAAGTACAACAATTTGGGCAGACTCAAACAGTTTCTAAGCAGAAAAAGCGCGTGGTGGCCATCGACGTTTTCGAGAAAGTCACACATGTTGTCGAGTTTTTGTTTTTCCCCAGTAAGAAGTGTCCTTCTTGCTTCTTCGCCTATAGGAGCACCAAGGATGACAAGGTCTTTAAGATCAGTAACTTCAATCTTCGGACAGATTCGATTAAAATCAGATAAAATCGAGGCTTTAAGGTCGTCGTCAGGGCAACCCAGAAAGACAAGTTCGCACTTAGACGAGTTCAGTTCAAGACCAAGGTTTGCAGCAGCCTCGATTTTTTTTGACAAGTCGGCTAAAGCAACTCCAGCTCTGTCGCCCAGGTTCCCATCATCAAGATACCAAAAATTCAGGAGCGAGGAAAGGCGATCGATAATGTCCATGATTAGGTCCGAGAAGAGCGGTGGGCCCTCGGGATCCCCTTGCTGGACGCCAACTTCCGACATAATAACAAAACTCCCGAAAAATAAATAACTCGGAGTTGCGTACGCTAGAGCCGAGTAATTGTAAATTGCCGGTGACTTGACTTCGACGGTGTCCAGTAGTTTTTCTCGCGAGAAGGAGTTGAAAGCATTGCGGAAATCAATCTTGACGATAACAAAATCTTCCGGAAGGTCAGTAGACACCAAAGTTCTCACCGCATGCGCCGCCGCTTCAGCTCCTTTGTTACAGCCGTAGCCGAGCTGCAGATGCCCATATCTCGTCTTGCGATTAGTTTTCTCAGTAATTCCCGCACACTTAGAGACAAGTCGCCGCAAGGTGTTGCCTACAGCGATAGGGCGCACACCACCATCTTTTTTACCGAGCGCAAACAGGTTGGCAGAGAAAAAGTACGGTCTCAAGCATGGAGGAATGTTCCCTGGCGCAACAATGTTCACAAAGTGAGCAAGCCTGGCTAGAAGATTTTTTACCAAGTTCCCCAGTGGCGGGCGAAATGAGGTCCTTCAAAATCTGTGGAGTCAATTTATCGGGACCCCCGGCGGAACCGGAAGGGAAAGAGAGAATGCACTTTTTAACCAGTTGACTTTCAACTTGAAAGGATTCATCAATAAAAACATTATGGGTAGTTTGGTGTTCACTAGTTGGGTGTTTCTTTTTCAGTTTTTTAGTGTTTCCTCATTGATTGGGGAAAGCGTGTCATCCGAAGACGCAATTCGAGCAGCGGCTTTTATGTTTCCGTCATTGATCTTCATGCTGACAGCTTTAGCCCTAACTTCGTTGTCACTGAGCTTCTTATTGGGTTTAGTTGGAACTGAAATAAATTTCAGTGTCCTTTATGCGTTGATGTAAAATCTGTTAATAAAGCAACAATAGGTAATGATTTAGTGCTAGACAATTATGTTAATACAGCCATCTCAAATGTCCGAGTACTCAAGAGAGTACCAAAAGACTCGCGTGTTCCCTTGGCGGAAAGTCTGTCGGACAAAATAAATGACATCGTCTACAATGTAGAAGATGTTACAAAATGGCTTATTTTTTTAACGTCGTTCTTGTTTTTTTTTGGAGCAACCGAAAAGAAGTGGATGCAAACAGACCACAAGCATGAGTTCTTTGATAAATAAAAGAATTCGAGCAAATGACGTGTCACTTCCAAAACCCCATCCCCAAGTTTCAAGCCCGCCTCTGAGTGATCTCGAGCAGAGAATAAAGTTAATAAGTAGTAAGCTCGATGAAGGAAATGTACAGGGAGGAATAAGACTTGCTGCTTCGGATGACAAAATAGCTCCTTTTTCAACTGATAACTATCAAAAATTGTTGTCTAAGCACCCGCAGCGAGCCAAATTTGCAGCTCCAAATCCAGAAAAGTTGGATAGTTTTTTCGTAACCGATTTCGACATATACAATGCGATAATGTCCTTTCCAAACGGATCAGCAGCAGGTCCTGATAAAATAATTCCTCAAATTTTTAAAGATATTGTTAGTAAGTCGAATGGCAGTGCAAGACTTAATTTTCTGAAATCGCTTACTAAGCTGATAAACCTCATTGGAGATTGCAAAATACCCGAACCACTAAGACCTTTCTTTTTTGGCGCAAAGCTTATCGCCCTCATAAAGATAGACGGAGGGTTGAGACCGATTGCCATATGCAACACGCTGAGACGTATCGCGTCTAAATGCGCTGGAAGTAAGGCCCTCTCCGAGCGACAAAATTTTTTCGGAAATGTACAGGTAGGATGCGGTACTAAACGAGGAGCAGAAATAGCTGCGCAGTCGTTTCGAAACCTAATTGAACGCGACGACAATTCAAAATGCACTTTTCTTTTAAAACTAGATTTTAAGAATGCCCTTAACTCTTTAAACAGAGAAAGAATGCTGAATCAAGTTTATTCAATTCGCCCCGAATGGTATAATTACACCCATTGCGCGTATGGTAAACCTAGTTACCTTTTTTACGGAAACTCTGTCATAATGTCAAAAGACGGAACTCAGCAAGGTGATCCTGAAGCCCCACCACTTTTGCGGAAATAATTCATACACTAGTCAAACAGTTGGAGTCGAAAATTAAAATCTGGTATTTAGATGATGGGAATTTAGCCTACCACTATAAGGTAGTACTCCGGGACCTTAAAAACATTCTGAAATCGGAACAAATTTACGGCCTGAGCTTAAACACTGAGAAGTGTGAACTTTGTTTTCTGGGACCGACTACTAGTTCACAGTATAATTCAATTTTAACACAGTTTCGAAAAATATGCCCCAAAATAAAAATAAAAACAAAAGAAGAACTCCTCATTTTAGGATCTCCAACTGGCGAACTTTGCCGAAAAGAATTGCCCGACGAAAAAATTAAGGAGCTTGAAAAAAATCTCGGATGTCATTGACAAACTAGACGCCCATTATGGTTTTTACCTCCTGAAAAATTGCTTTAGCATGCCAAAACTCCTATATTTTTTGCGTTGGAGCCCTTGTTTTTTGCAAAATGATTTTTTGGAACGTTACGATAAATTACTAAGAAATTCGTTATGCAAGGTCACTAACGTGAAAATGGATGATAGCCAGTTTTTACAAGCAGTTCTCCCGGCAGCCAAAGGTGGCTTGGGCGTTTCTTCCGCTCGTCTACTCGCTTTACCCGCTTTCTTAGCCTCAGCAGTAGGAGCAAAAGATGCCTTGAGCGAAATCTTTGGTTTGGAGCATGTGGATGGAACCTATGATGATGCGCTTAAACGGTGGTTTGACCTTGGAAAAATTGAAATGGCTCCGGAAAATGAAATCCAAAAAAAATGGACGGAGCCAATTTTTGACAGCGAAATTGCAGACGTGATTTTACGACTCGAACCAACGGACGTAAAAAAGTTCAACGCGTTCCAAAATAGATTTGGCTCCCAATGGTTGAACGTCATCCCGTGCAAAAATTTAAGGTTAAAACTGTCGAACCAACAACTCGGAATTGCACTAGGATTTCGATTAGGATCAAAAATATGCGAACGGCACAAATGCGTGTGCGGAAAAGACGTTACCGAGGATGGTTGGCATGGTCTTTCTTGCCTCAAAAGTGCAGGGAGATTCTCTAGGCATTCAAACCTGAATGCCCTTATAAAGCAGAGTCTATCATCTACTCACATTCCGTCTGTTTTAGAACCACGACACCTCTACAGGACCGATCAGAAGCGACCAGACGGTTTGACGCTCGTTGCATGGGCTGATGGTAAGCAGCTCTTGTGGGATGTAACGGTAGTAGACTCCTTAACTTCTTGTAGGATTAATGCCGGGTCTGTTTGTAACCCTGGTACGGCTGCCGCTGATGCGGAAGAGCGAAAAATTGACAAGTATAAAGATCTTGTAAATGATGGATATCTTTTTCAACCGCTAGCTTTTGAAATTCAGGGCGCGGCCTGCCCCAGCCCAGAAGTTTTTTTGAGCAAGCTCTGTAAGAACCTAAGCATATGCACTGAGGAACCCAGAGCAGGCAGCATTTTTAAAACAGAGAATCTCCCTGGCAAAATAGATTGCGAACGCCGCTTGCGTACTCGGAACAATAAATGACAAAATAACTTTCGACGAAATTTTTTACTTGTAACACTTGTATATTATATTATCTCGTGTCGAGTTGCGTGTTCTTATTGAAGAAACGTAACCCGCATCGATTTTAATTGAAAAGGACTTAAACACTTGTCATCTTCATTTAATCATTATCACTTCCATATCTATAGTCACTTGATTTTAGAACCTCCCCATTCGAGCTGTGCCAGTCGGTCGTATTTGGAAGTTTGACCTCGAGCAGAACGTTTAATCTTGATTTAGGGGAGAAAAGTAATTTTTCAAAATTTCGAATTGAACCTGCCATGCTCAAGTTTCTCGCGACAACTGAAAATGCTAAAAGAAGTCAACCAGAAGAATCAAGTAATAATCGCGGTAAAGAAGCTGAAATATAGTAGAGTAAAAATGCTATTCGCAATTTTACTATAAATTAAACGAGAGTAGAGCTGTCTTGTTCCTGGCAGAGAATCAGGAGTGACGGAGCACAGACAGAAAATAAAAGAAGAAAGAAAAGTATTAAATAAAAATCTGAAAATAACATCAGATATACTCAAAATAAGAAACTGTGATGAAACTGTGATGAAATGATGAAGTCAAACGAGTTCACCAGAGCCTTGGTCCTTCTGGCTTTAGCCTGTGGTCAGTTTCTAAAATTTTCTCAAAAGTCTGGCAGGAAACATAGATCCATACACTTTTTTGACTACCGATTCGGCAGTCGGTAGCCGTTTTCTTAACCTTTCGGAACTGTGCCAGTCGGTCATATTTGGAAGTTTGACTTTGAACAACGCGAGAAACATGATTTTGGGATGAAATGGAATTTTTCAAAAAATCGAATTGGGCCTGTCATGCTCAATTTTCTACCGACAACTGAAAATCTCAGAAAAATAAGATCAGAACAATTGAACTACAATTGCGGGAAAGTGGTCGAAAAAGCAGCGGGAAATTGCTATTCGCAATTTCCAGATATAGTATCACACTAGAATATAGCTGTCTTATCCTGAAATAGGAGACTGAACGATTACGAAAGCAGAAGATATCCATTAGAAGTGGACCAGAGTGAACCTTCGGTGGAAAGGTGGACAACCGGGGTCTCCCAATGGTCCAGCCCCAAAAACTCAATTCCCAAGTTGAAACTCATTTCCTTTGCTGGAATTTATTGATGAATGAAGAATTCTGGTAGCGGCTTTTAGGCTGTGACAATCCGAATGTTCGATATTCAATTGAAACACGTACTAGTTCCGACTTGCTGAGGTGTAAAATTTCAGAGGTTTCTGTTTCTTGCCCTTAGGCCAATGGCTATAGAGCTTATCAAGTTTGACCTCAAATGTGACCTAACTGACAACTGTTACAACAGGATGTCATTCAACCATTGCGATCCGAGTTGTGTTGGAGTTTTTTTTGAATCAAAAGGTTCCAAAATCAAGGACATTTCAGAAACTTTGTTGACAAAAAACAGCTCCACCCAAAGTTTTGGAATATAGTTTTCCGGAACTAATACACAGTTAACTTAACCACAACAAAGTTTCAATCCGTTATTACATGTTTCCCTATCGTACTCCAAAAATTTTGCTTAAGTCAGCTTTCGCTCCTACTGCTGAGGCTAAAAAAGCAAGTAAACTCACAAGGCGAGCGGAAGAAACATCAGAGCCACTTTTAATGCCGTTTCAATGCACTCGAAATTCTCTTATCATTATTTATTGATTTCTTTTCAATTCAATCCTACGATTCCAAAAAAATTTTTTTTTGGAGATGAAACCGAAACTATTATGTATAATGTGCACCAAGTTTGTCAATTATTTCTAAGAATTCTTAGCTTATAATCTATCTCATAAACATTGACTAGACGTTCACAGTCTAAACACTAAAAATTCGTTCTGAATTGCATGTTTGTTTGCTATCGTATCGAATGTTTCCATAGGAAAATACTCGGTTTAAGGTAGATGGAAAGAATTTATAGTTTCTGAAAATTACTCACAAAAATACAAGTGGTTTGGTTGTTTTTCGAAAATCTTTAAATTGAAGCTCTAGTTTTTTTTAGATAAGGAGAAATTGGATGTTTTCATTGGAGGACCAATTGCATATGATCATTGAACAGTTTTGATGGAGCAATCTCACCCAAGCCTAGTAGATCCAGGGGCGCAATCTAAAAAACCTCAGGTCAAAAATGTGTTTTCCAGAGACCTGCATGACGGATATTTTTATACGAGTGCTTAAAAGGCGCTCAAAAGACACATAAAAAGATCAAGTGAACCAAATTTGTTTCATACGTTGAACACAAAAAAGCCAACAACTTCTATGACAAATTTTTTTCAGTCTGTCGGCAAACAGTGGTATGCCTCGGGGCTTCTTTTTGGTCCAACACTTTGAACCTCTCATATGACAAACGAGTTGATTCTTGCAATACTTTGTTGAAATAGATGTGATAGGTTCGATGTTGTGTCTGTGTGTCGAGCGCAAATTAAAAAGTTCTAAAGAAAAGTCTGTCGATTAGAACGCTGGGAATCTGGTGGCGGACAGCTCGATTTTTTGAGCTCGGGTGATGTTTTTCTTTGCTAGCGATTTTTATCACTCTTTACTCTTCCAAATAATGCTTGAAAGAAATATATTTTTAATCTATAAAAATTTTACGCTTCTTTATGAGTTAAATCAATAGCTTTGAGCCAGGTCGAAACTTTGTTATTTTTTGCGGCGGCGTCAAACTGATGTGAAATTTTTTTGAAAATGCTTAATGTCAATGATGCAAAAATTACCCTTAGAGACTGAAAATTTTGTTTTAGTATCAATTTTTTTTTACTTGTTTATGATAAATCTGATAAAAAACATCAATCTTGATAATGAAATAATGCTAGAAACTAATGTGAAGACAGCCAATTTAAATTTTTGTATACTCGCGAGATTACAGTCGAACGCATTTGTTTTCTTGGACAAAAATTTATCTGATAAAACGAATTGTGGTACATTTCTTTCTACAATGTAGAAAACGCAACTATTTGGCTGGTTTTTTTGATGATTTTTGCGTTGTTTTTGATTCCTAACGTTCAAAATATTTTGTAGCTGAAAAAACTGAACTAATTAACCCCAACCAGAAAGCATCGATAACTTTTTGTACATAAAATTATACAAAGATTACAAAGCAAAAAGGTCCCTTCGAAACTGTGCGGGAGCCAATCCGGACTAAATTATTCTAAAATCACCAAAGATTTCATTATAAAATCAAGCGGCAATGCCGGGCTCACTTCCATGAAATCGCTCTATACGCTCTTAAACGTTCTTAGAGATGGTAAATTACCCGAACCGTTAATACCTTTATTTGATGAAACTTTCTCGCTATCAAAATGATAGATGGAGGCTCTCGACCGGATGTAGCCGGCATCACACTCAGACGCATCGTGGCTAAACGCGACGGATCAAGACAATTTTTTTCTACAGTTCTCAGGTAAATTGTGGTACCAAAAAAGGATATGAAACTGCTACACACGCCATTAGAAGTCTGATAGATTGTCATGACCACCCGAAGTGCTCAGATGCTTAAGAAAACTGGAAAACTAAAATGAATAGGGCCATCTCCATCGACTCTTCGCATAATGAAAAAAAAATTGTTTAGAAAGATGAAGCTTTTTTCCTTGGTTTAAATACTTTTTACTCGATCAGCATTTTATACCAGAATCTGTTGACCATTATGCTGCTATTAATTAGCTAGAAAATGTTTTTGGTATTTTGAAACACATCAACAAAAATTTTTTGTATGGCGCAATGTAAAACATGCAAAACACCTGCATGCCATTTTGCTCAAAAAATTCTGCAAAATTTTTGTCTACTATCAAGCAAGGAGAATGTTTTGATTGTTAACTTTCAATTCTTTTTTTTTCAAAAAGAATTTTCCGCATCCCACAATATCACTAAAAAATAAAAATGGGTATTGACTTCTCTTGCATTGCTAACAATTGCCGGATAAACAATTGCCCAGGCAATAAAACATAAAGTAGATAATGAATAACTTGACGACTTTTCGTTTTTCTAATAAAATACATCTTATTACGAGGCCAAACTGTGAATTTTGCGAGTTGCAAGCAGATTCCGCAACAGGCCATAATCAGATTTGTCGCGGATTTTGCAACTTTGCTACTTGTCCGTGATCTTCTTTGCTGTTTTTGATTTCCCAAACGATTATGTAAAACACTGTACCGCTCAAAATTGCTCCAGAAACAAGTGAATTTGCGAAATCAACAAAAAAATTGCGGAATTTGGAACAGTTTTCTGGCATCTACATACAACTAAAAATATTTGCGAATAGTCATTTTACGTGCCCATATTTTGTTAACAGCGAAACCCACATTTTGTTTGTAACAATATTATAACTGATTCCAGTGACAAATTTAGTTACTGTTTGAAATTACATTTTCTGTTCCGATCATTGAAAGTGGGGGCGATCTTTGTATTCGGGTGTGTTTTAGTTTTTTTCGTTCTGTTTTCTACGCACAATCAGAAACCATAAAAAACTTCGGACTGGTTTGAGTGATATATCATATAAAAATTCTTTTAGTCGTGATTAAGCAAATAAATTTTCAGCAAGTAGAACTAAATTTTGGAGTTTTTTAGTTTCTCTTTGTGAATGTAAATTTTAGTTTCTGTCAATTTTTTTTTAAAAAGTTCTGTTTTTAAATTTTTAAACGTTTTTTAGTCAATTTTCTACAAACAACGGAGACTACTGGCTTAAAGATAATATAATACGTACCAAGACAATATAATTGATAAACGGCGCGCGCTATCGGTTTCACTTACAAATTGTCAGAGATCGAGAAAAGAAACAAATCTAACGTAAGTTTTTTCTAAAGATCACGGATGCTAACAACTTTGGTGAATCGTAAAAACTGCCAACGATTCGATCTTATTTACCGACAACAAATTAGTCCCATATACTGAAATTATTTCAATCTCAATTACTAACAACAGTTCAATATCAATAAAATATAACTGCAATCTGATATGCTGATACTGAAACAAAATTAGTAAAGGTATTATATACTAACAGAAAAATTAGGTTGAAGATGTAAATTAATTTTTCAAAAAAATTTCAAAACGATATACATACTACCAAGTCACAACCAAATCCCACTACTTCCCAGTAATGATTTTGTTTGTTCAATTTTAAAATCTGATTCAAATTAGCTTATTTGGACTCTGCATACTCGGTGTTTTCCAAACTTTTTCTCAAAAAGAGTTTGCTGGGAAGTTCATCCCAACTACTTAAGTGGTACATCCACGATTTTAGTTAAGCAAAAATTTAAGATTTATTGGATTCCATTGACAATAATTAAACCCTTGTTTTTATTTTCAGCATTTACAATACAACAAGTCTAGCTCTAGCTTTTAATTGTTCAGAAGCGATAACTGGTTTAGTTGAGTTTAAAAACGAAATTGCGAAACCAATTACATTTTCCGAAATTCACTGCAGTTGCGAAATCCAGAACAACTAGCATTGTTTGCTTGTTGCAAATTCCGAATTGAAACAGGGGTAACAAAGAAATTTAGGTTACAGATGTTTGTACGCAGAAGCAGAACCCACGAATGTTTTATAAGCGAAATCCACCTACATCTTGGAACAATTTTAAGCGCTTGTCTCTGGATTCCACTGACCTACAGTCGACAAAAATTGTGCGCCTATCCAGTTTGACCTCGTAATTTGTCACATATCATTTCGAAAAAAATTGTTTTGAAGGCAATCTTGATTGGTTCTCTACAAAGTCTATGAGAAAAAAATAAAACTGATCGGCTAAGTATAATCATCAAAATGATACACTTGTTGTTCTGACCAATGAAAAAGGGAGGAAAATTGTATTTGGGTAGTTTCCTATTTTTTTCTGTTCTTTGCAATCAAAAACAGGTTAAACAAATAGTTATCGTAATGGGTGGAGTGAGTTTAAAAACCTTACAGCCCTGGTTCGAACAACATACCAAAAAGGTGTCTCAGTATCGAGAAAAACCCGTTTGAAATTTTAAAAATATAGTCTAAATTCGATCGGGTAGAGCAAACGAGCAGGCTTGTTATAGAAGGTTAAGTCAAGAAGCTTTTGTTTTTTTTTCCTGTAAATCTACTTTTGAAATGTTCCAGCGCCATTTTCGGAAACGTTTGATTAATTTTGATTTTCTTAAAATCTTCTTTAGTCATACAGTTTTGCACAAACATACAGTCAGTTCGTAGAAAATTGGATTTGATTTAGCCTGCTCTGGCAGTATTTCACAGTGAAATATACTTTTTGACAGCTTCGTATAACAAGAAGGCAGACTATAGCTTGAGATTATGTTTAAACAATGACTTCTTTAGACAATCTTTGTTGAAAATTGTATTTTTTGTATCGTCTCATTTTTGCCATAATACGCTAACGAATTGAAAAAAAAAGACATCGTTAGGATTAAATATGTTAACGAAAACAAATTCGGGTATTGAGCGTCTTGATATCCGGTCAGATTACTGGGATAAATTTGCATGAAAACTTTTCATAGCTTATGACAATTGTAACTTGATTTCTATTTATCTCAACTTCTAAGGTAAAAATTATGATTGTTGATTTGATGAAAACTAGAAGTCAACTAGAAGTCGCAAAATCATTACCATTAGAGACCTGACTTATCCGTTTGAAACATATGGTTCTATGAAAACATTCAGGAAGTCGTTGATTAAATTTCATTTCACATAAAAAAGCACGTGAAAAAGTCTCTATTTGACTTCGTTCCTGCAAACTCCGTACAAAAGTCCGAAAAGTCGCAAAATTGTCGACCTTTTTGAGTCAACTTTTAAAAATTGGCGTCAAGGGTCAGCTAACAGTCCTCTGGACATCAAACATCAATTTCCAAGTCATTGAAGTCGACCAATTGCATTCACGGATCCAGCAACCAAATGAACCAATAGGAACAGAGAAAATAAGAACGTGTCAATAAAAAAGAAGCTGATCCGAAAAATATCTTCATCATATTTAAAGCTATCATCGCATAATAATTTACCTAACCTGTAATTTAATCAATTGTGGAATCGCTTATTACGCTGAAATGGGTAAGTGGCTCGATTTTCAAGTACCCTAATTAACATATGCTGCATATGTTGACGAAAAAATTCCCCGCTTTAAAGCATAACAACTTTCGATTCTTGTTATCAAAAAATTTAAAACTGCTATTCAATCACATACTTCTCGTGAAATAGAAATTTAACAAATCCGTATAATTTTTTTAGGGAGAACTTTGCCTAATCCTGTTGCGTGCCAAGTTTGCGGTGACAAGAGTTTTGGGAAGCATTACGGTGTTTATTGCTGCGATGGATGCTCATGTTTCTTCAAGGTAAATCAGTTTTCTTATTTCGAGAGTTGATTTAATTTGAACTCCAAGGCCGCACCTTCCCATTGCATTTCCTTAACTCTAGCTCCGGGTTTTCTGACTATTTTGGGGTATATACTTTACTGGGAGAAAACCAATAGTTGGATCTTTCTAATTACAATGCTGCCCCCCTAGCGATCCTCTGGACATCAAACATCAATTTCCAAGTCATTGAAGTCGACCAATTGCATTCACGAAAGGGCTCTTTTGCACTCTACGCCCCCCCCCCCCCACATTCGAAATTTTCCATTCTTTGAATCGTCCTAGGAGTTGTTATGTGAATGCGTGATGTTACGAAGAAAGGTATGAATAACAAATGTGTTCACAATAGTTAGTTTGTTCATCATGCAAAGTTTCATTGCATTATGACGAGGTTAAATAAATTTTTAAAAACTGAAATTCAAATGTGGGGGAGGAGAGTATAGAAAAGAGCCTTGAGAAATTTCCCAGAAACGTTTTGTGTGTGTGTGTGTGTGTGTGTGTGTGTGTGTGTGTGTGTGTTTGTAATTTAAGATAACTGGTCAATTTTTGAACCCATTGAATTCTAATTGAAACTAATTTCACTAGAATTTCACCCTGGTAGATCGAATTCCATTCAACGATTTGCTTATTTTAACTGTAAAAAGGAGTTTCGGGCTTCAATATATCCTAAAACTGCAGTGCAAAATATGGTCTAAAGAATTGGCTCTTTTCCAGTTCCCCCCCCCCTTTCATTTTTTCTGAAATTCATTACATGAAAACTTTTTTAAAATAATTTTTAATGTTATAAACTGCATTAAAACGTGTCAGCGTGAACAGTTGAACAAATTTTCACAACATTTCTAACATGAAAATTGCCGTGTGAACAATTTTTGAACATCTCTTTTTGTAATTTAACAAGGGGGGGGGGAACTGGAAAAGAGCCAAAGAATTGAAGCTGCTTTTGTAGCTAGCCAAAAACTCAACTGAAAATTGAGACACTTTGTAATCAGCGATTATGTTATTTAGCTGAGTGTGTTTAGCGCAGTATTCGGCGCAAGATGGTCTACACCTGTATTGGAAAAGGCAACTGTTCCATCGACAAGGCCAGGCGCAACTGGTGTCCCTACTGCAGACTGAAGAAATGCTTCGAGAGCAGCATGAACCCCAAAGGTATCCTAAAGGAGACTATATTTCAGGGGTGGATTTTAAGGGTGGTTGACTGCTTCAGGAATTCAATACGCTGCCAAGCCAAATTGGTACATTTTCTGCAACCAATTTTTCTAAAGGCGTCGTCAGCGTTAAATTATAACTTTAACTATAAAAATTATCTGAAAACGGCATTTTGACCTTTTTTTAGGCTCTGCTCACCAAAAAGATCCGCATTGAAAATTTTTTTCGACATACATTATGGCCAAAATTGCACTCAAAAACAATTTTGACTGCTACCTTTCAGAGGAAACTTTTGGAGGACAATTTCGGATAATACAGGGTCTTCTTTAGTAATTTGCGAAAACACAGAAATACAATTAACATGACTTGAAAAAATGATGACGTTTTTGAAAACATACCCTTCCTTGAAAACACATTAGATCCGCCCTTGGTTTCTAAAGAAGAAATTAGAGCATTTTTTCTCCCCTTCCCCATGACAAACATTTTATTGAATTTTCCTTGGATCTTTCTCATTATAATAGGAGCTAAAAATTTTTGGAAAAGTTTTATGGGAAGCAATTTTTCGTTTGATCAAGCTTTGACCAGATCTATAATTTTCAGCCGTGCAAGATGAAAGAGGACCTCGAAAATCCACAATAGAAAAACGGGCTGCCTTACGGGGAGACTCGAAAGCAGGGTCCAGTCACAAATCAAAGATCACTTTCCAGCCATGGAGAGACAACACACCCCCACCCATGACTCAAATGACCCCCGAAGTCAGTGACCCTCTCTCCATGGGTCCCATGCATATGCCAATGACATCTCAAGGAATGATAGACCTTCAGAACCCGATGCAGAAACCATTCGCGCCTCAGTACCCGTTCATCGCCCCTCCTCCAGTGAACCCCAGGTTAAGCAACTTCAACCCAACTAATTTAAATCCAAATATGGGGAGCCACCCGGCAACAAGTAATATGAACCCGGCAGGCCACTCGAACGGAAACCCGAATTTCTTCACCTACGCGAACCCGGCTACCCTGCTGCATGCTTCAATGTTCCTCCAGGCAATGAACAACCCAATGCGATTGCCCAGTTTCAAATTGTTTAACCAACAGTTGCCAAATATTGCGCCCACATTTCTGAACAGCCGCGCGCCCTCTCAACAAGGTTAGTAACTTAAAAAACTGAAGCTCAAAATTGTTATGATAAAAAAAAAGAACTTACTGCGTCTGAAACATTTCTTTGTAAATATTTAAACATCAGGGCAGGGGTGGATTTTGAAGAGGGCGGGGGGGGGGCGGACGCCTCCCACTCAGGGAGTCGACCCCTCCATACCCACAGGGTCCCCCCTTTGGTACTTTTTAAGAAATCCATTTTAAGCCGACCAAACTTAAAATTTTTCTAAGGGCGCCTTTGGCGCCAATATATACTAACTCTGAGGGGGAGCGAATTTTCAAAAACATTTTGAAAATCCGCCCCCCCCCCTCGAGACAATCCTAGATCCACCCCTGCATCAGGGTGTTTTGCAGAACATCAGAAACATCAACCAATCTTCAGGAATTTTTATCAAATCATTGGTGCCATCGCTGTTTTTTGGAGCACATAAATATCCAATGAGTCATTTTTTATTTGTTTTTTTTTTCAGTGGTGAAGCTTGAAGACGAAAATGGGACCTGCTTAGAGTTCAATGACCTCAAACCACCAATAGTTGAATACAGTCACCCTTCAATGAATAAATTCGAACTGGGTACTTCTAAAGTCATGAACAAAGACTTCAGCAGCCCAGAACTTTACAACCCACATCCGAGCGAAGAATCGCCCAGCAAATTACAGACAATTTCCGAATCGCTTTGCAGTCCGACCAGCACCGATTCAGACTCGGTAAAACTGGAGGAAAACCCGCTTTCATCAGGAATGCAGCCTCTTATTAAAGAGGAAGAAAGTTGGAAGAACTTTGACGTGGAAACACTTTTGTCGAACTCAGAGACAATTTTGGTGAAAATAATCAAGAGGGCGACGAGTATTCAAGCATTCCGAGGCATGCCGATCAGCGATCAGCTGATACTTTTCTCGGAAAACTGGGCGCCCATATTTTTGTTACACGCTACTTTTGCAGCACAATACTGCGAATCCATTTTCGGCATGGTTAGTTGTCAATCTGATTTCGATTTTTTAAATATTCAAAATGCAAATAAATCATTGTAACTTTCCGGTCAACTTCTTTTCTGGTGCATATTTGTATTTCAAAAAGTAGAACTTATTTCTACTTGATTTGATTGTTCATCAAATACAGAAACTAAAAAGCGTTTCTTAAAAGTCTTCAAAAGTTTCGTTCTTTTGTAAAAGTTGGTGTGGAATTTACGACCTTTTGGATTCACCTTTTGAATTTATATGCAAATGTTTTGTTTGCTGCAGGTTGTGAGGTGCA
The DNA here is from genome assembly GCF_963678635.1 of Symsagittifera roscoffensis. Lineage (NCBI taxonomy): Eukaryota > Metazoa > Xenacoelomorpha > Acoela > Convolutidae > Symsagittifera > Symsagittifera roscoffensis. The sequence goes on along the minus strand of NC_087065.1, from coordinate 11,938,560 downwards.
AGAGTGATCTGTCAAAGCAGGTGGACACGATGACGGAGTACCAGAAGAGGGTGAAGGAGCTGTCCCCGGACCCCACAGAACTATCACTCATGGAGACCATCCTATTATTCGACTCAGGTCAGCCTTAATTACACACAAAAGAGCCCAATACGAAGATAAGTTTTTTTGTGATAAGGGGGAAAAACTTCTTTTCAATACTCAAAGATTTTAATAAAAACTCTTATACAGGTGGTGATGAAAAAGGTGATGGACTTCTAGTTTCGAACAAGATTTTAACTTTCAGATTTTTAAGCTGAATACAAACTTACTACTATCAATCTAGTTTTCCCAAATTGGGTTGTTGGGTTGTTTTCATCAATAAACTTTCAACACTACACTTTTTTTGAAAATTAAAAAGACTTAAAATTAGTTGGATTCGTTATATGATTTATTCCAAAAAAAATCCTGTTTCCTTGCGTCCATCTACTTTTTTTGAACTGTCTGTTGACTTTGAATAAGTGTCAATAAAAGTGATAAAGACATCGGGATTCAGTAGTTTCCATTTTTTTAACTCTAAACAACTTAACACCATACAATTTCAATCCCTACTTTTTGTTGCCTAAGCAATTTAAAAACACTAAATTTTAAAGCGATTTCTGTATTTTAACACCGTTTTAATCCAAAAGGAAAAGAAAACTTACGTAAATCGGACTTCGGCAAACATCAAAACATAAAGCAACAATTTTTGGCCATTCAAATTTTTGGCCATTCAATAGTTTTGTGCTACTTAATCGGCGTAAGTTGAGTTTAAATGACCTTACCAATAATCCAAATTGTTAAAATGATACAAACCAAAAGATGGGCAATCTGTGGACATGGAAGTTGCATTTTTTGAACAACCATATCAGAAAAAAAACGCTGAAAAAACTTCCAATTTTAGAAAAAACTTTGCTTGTTTTTCAATAAATCGAAACTTTGGCTTTTTCTTTTTTTAACATTCACGCTTTTTTTGAAAATCTACCTTAGAGTTTTCCAGGTTTTTTGAAACAATTTGTAAAAAAATTGTTGAGGAAGTAGAGCGCGCCGAAAAAGGCAATTTTTTGGTCTCAATTTTCCAAAAAGTGACCAAAAGGCCTTTTTTATCCTAATTTTTTTTTTCAAATTTTCGCTTGCGGCGTAGAAAATTTGATCAAAATAAAGTTTTTATAGTGATTTGCCAGAGCTCCGAAAATCAATTTGGTTGACTTAAAAAAAGTAGACAAATTTTTGATTTTTTTTTTTTGGAAAATCCACTCCTAGATTCGCCCCTGTTTCAAATTAAGCTCCGTTCAAATCCATTCAATAAAAAACTCGAATTACCGTCTCCTACTACGAAAATGAAATGGCGCAAAAAGTGAATGAATTTTGTTTACAAAAAATTAGGCGAAGATTCAGAATTCTCGGTGGAATGCAAAAAAATTGTCTAATTTACTTGTCTCAAACTGGTTTGATTCATCAAAAAAGGGTATAATTTTTTAATCCTTTGAACTCTCAAATTAATTTTTTTTTCAAAAAAAACACTGCTCGAAACATTTTTTCGAGCCTTTGTCAATGTTCTTAAAAGTAATGAACGTAGTGAATACTCTTAAATAGGTCTTACTCTTTTTGTTTTTCTTTCACGAAAATTCTTCATAGACTACAGATGTGCATTCATGCATTTTGATGCTTTTATGAAAACTTTTAGATATATCTGCACTTTTTGAGTTCAATTGATCTGCTGAAAGTCGTAAATAGCGCTCTCCAATTACAAAAGGGGGAAATGGTGCCAAAAACATGAAAGATTTCTTGTTTCGAAAGTGGATTTTCATTTTCAGATTTCCAGCGGAATAAAAGTTTTACCTATTGATCCAATTTTCTCTAGTAAATTCTTATTATCAAGAAAGCGCCAGTCATAAATTGTTCTAGAAATTAAAAGAGCTTAATAATTTTTTTCTTTGTAGTTTTTATCTTCTAGTTTTTTCTTTGTAATTCAAAATTGAGATTTTTTTCAAGAAAGTGTTGTTTTTTTAATATTTACTTGCGTTCTTCACTCTTTTTCAATCTTCGATTGGCTATGTTTCTATGTAGAGTTTTTTTAAGTTTTTTATTTTTTTGCCATGCATAAAAAATAGACATGGTGAATTAGCTAGGATTTGTTGAGAGTCTCGTTACAGCGTTTTAACTCAGCTGATTTGAAAAATTTTCATTATTTGGCCCAGATCTGAGGCTGAATAGTTGGTTTTGAGCTTCGCAAAAACAAGTGGGCTTTTAATAAAGATGAAACTTTTTTGTTTTCAGACACGAGAACTAAACTGGGAAACAGTTCCCAAGTAGTAGCCATCCAAGATCAGTGTCAGATGTATCTGCAGCAACACGTCTGCACCGAGTACCCGGGAGTCACTGCCCGATTCGGAAGGCTCCTTCTCTCCCTCTCAAACCTCAAGTCCCTCCCCATCCAAGCAGTCACCAACACCTTCTTCCCCATCTCTCTAAACGACCCAAACTTCCTCGCAAGTGTGGACGCCACTCATATGAAGTCACCGTCGCAGATCATTCAGAGTCTTATTTTGAACCCCTGCACTATTACGATAGACGACGAGAGTTCATTTTCCAATGAGGCGAATGATTCGAACGTTTCAAACATTTCGCCGTCAGCCATGTTAGATGTGCCGACCTCTAGCGGTGTATTTGAGATGTCTTCTGGTCCAAATGATCTCGATTACCAGGAGATTGCAACAGCAGAACACCAGGACAATGACCCAGAACTCAAAGTTCAGATAGACGACTGTTAATGGAGCCGAACTAATTTTTCTTTCAGAGGCTTAGTGATTTTGGGTTGTTTGGACTGTAATATGTCAATTACTCATGTACAAGTACAGCTCTGCCTGCATATGGCGCATAAAGTGCTCCTCTCCTCTCTATGGGTATATTTGGACATCTAAACTCTTTCCTTTTGACTTATTGTATATGATACTCTGTATTGCTGCAACATTTTTTGCTATTCGAATTCCCACTTATGATTGTATGCAATTTATTTAGCTTTCAAAATATTATTATGCTCCTCAATTTGTATAGAGATATTTTTCACCTCTTGACTTTGTACAGATAACTCGAATTAATTCTAGTACTACTTATTTTCAACTCTTCCCATTGATTACATTTCCACTTGATTTGACTGCAAGCAATGACTTTATCACTCTCGATTTCAAGATGTGAGGAGTATTTTCTTAAGAAGACAGAACTATCCAAGCGATACCCTATCTTTCGTTCCATTATTTTACCATCAGTGTAATCCCGAAATCGATTTTCCATAAGCATTCCAGCCATTTTGGGAATCCTTGCGAGGTTTGATTTAATTGCTCCTTGCCGATTGTTAATTTGTCCCGGCTAGATAATCGTTTTGCCGCGAGAGAAAGTAGCTCTGGGCATGGCTGCAGTTCGCCTTATCAAGTATAATACTTTTAGTTGATACCCTCTAATCAATTTTTTCAATTGGGCAAAGTTAAAAATACCTTTGAAGCACAGTTGCAGTTCGATAACGCCCTCGCGAGTCTACCGGCCGCGCCCGAAAAGAACCCTACCCACTTTTTTAATGGACTCTTAATTCACAAAAGCACATTCAGTGTTGCAGATAAACGCGTACATAATCCATACAAATCGTGAAGTGGACATTGATATAATTTCATGATCACAGATTTAAGGCGTGTTCTCAAATCAGAATTTCAATTAAAATTTTGAATGAAATTTCAAATACAACTGCAACTTTTGTTTGTTAAAAACACTAAAAATCGGTCAAAAGTCTAATTTGGCGGAAATAGACAGATTCACAAAAAAACCTAATCACAACATTACGAGGCCGAACTGTGCATTCTCTGCATTGTAAGCGGATTCCGCAACAGGCCAAAATCAAATTTGTTGCCAAAACAGATCAAAACATGATTAAACACTGAATATAACTTTAAAATGAAAGTTAAATACTTGAAGCAGAAACTAAAATATTTTATTGAAATTGACAATTATTTAAATGAATTATAACACTTTATTTGAAAGTAATCCATCAATTTTAGTCCAAAAAGCGAATATTTGTGACTTTAACTCTGATCTTATCTTAAATTAAAGACTCTTCAATTCTTACATTGAATTGGTGCGTTGACAACCCTCACTTAAACAGTCGCCAAAATCGATCCACAGTTTTAAAAAGAGGAAAGAAAGGAAGGCATTCCATTGGAGATATATGAAAGAGCGAGTGATGATTTTCAGTGATATGGGGGTTGCGATATAAATATAATTGAGGGGTGATAAGTTTGGGAGATTAGCGACTGGCTCTGCCTTTTAGAGTGAGAAGCTAATTGACTGTGTGTGATTGTAAGCATTGTTCAGTTGACATCGCCAGACCTGATAACATTATGGGCCCATTTATCACCAACCAATTGTCGTTCACGCCTGCTGCTTGCTTCTTCTTCTTCTTCTCCTTAAAGAACCCAATTCGAATTCTCTCAGAAACTTGACCAATTTTCACTTGAAGTTTAGAAAAAGTCAGTTAAATTATGTTAAGACATGAGAATCTTGCCGACAATTCCCCGACCCCTCCCAAATGGTACCTAGAACTTCAAACCGGCGAAAATTATTCAATGGTTAGGCATATATGAATTTTAATATAGTACCTTGAAATAATATTTCCATTTTGTATTGGGGGGAGGGGGTTAGTTGACACAATAGCGCCCATTCTGGCAATAGCTCGAAGATATAAACAAAAAACCCCAAAATACAACACAGATTACAAATGTTTTTGGTGTTGACATTTTTTGTGTCTAAGCAAGATCGAAGAAGCCAATAGTTCAGAAACGATACTATTTTTGCTGCAATTTCAGCAGTAGCGTGCCATTTCCCTTCCCCTTCAACTCTGGTTGCCAAAGTTTTCCGAAGTGTCCCTTACTGGATGTTATTTTACTGCAGCCTTTTTGGTTGTCCAACCTCTCAATCTTTTTAAGAGCGCCTTCAATATGAATATAACTGGATTTGAGAAGGGTACGCGTGTACCAAAAAAGACAATCTTTTGCTCAAGTTTTTTTGAAAAGTGCCAAAAAAACGTCATTTTGGACCTATTTTGATCAAAAGATGGTATGCAGCACATTTTCTTATTTGGAAAAATAGGGCCTTTATTGAATATAGCGAGCTGGTAAAATCAAATTGAGAAAAAGTTCGGAAAGTATAATCCTAGTTTTGCCCTAGAAATTCTGCGCACGCCACTGATATTTTGAAGTTCTCAAAGATAATTTAAATTTGACAGTGTTAATTTTTGAATTGAGCAAAAGTTGACATTCTAAACGAATACTTATGACAGAACTTTGGACGACGGTGAGATCTCTAAATAAATGTTACTCACCAAAATCGGGTCAATTTGGGTTTTTGTTCCGGTCTTATTTTTACTTTATAAAGAATTGAAAAAAAATATTCATAAGTGATGATTACTCTGCAACTACTTCAGGTAACCAGAAAATTGAAAAGAACCCGAAAATTTGCAAAAAAAGCAAAATAAACGACACTGTGAAACTCATACGGTCTATATTTCCGAAAATCTGTGACAATGAGAAATCATGAAGAAACGGAACATTAGAGGCTATTTTCGTTTGAATTGCGGCTTTTTTCACTTTCACCCCCTTCCATTTTTTGTTTTCGTAGTTATGTTACGCTTGACACTTTGGCTAAATGTGTAGTGATCAGATGCAAGTCATGCCCGCATCCAAGTAGAGGCTTAAGTACTCGATTATAAGCGACTTCTTTGAAATTTTTGTGACAACCTGAATTAATTATAATTAATAAATTTAGGCCCTTACGAGATTTTATTATCACATATAATCGTCATTTTTTGAAGGTTAAAATCTCTTATAATCAATTAGAAGGGATTTTAATTCCTTATTTTCCTCAAACAAGTATTTGCCAAAATAATAAATTATAATTACTAATAATCCCACATCCAAGTTTAAGCGTAAAAACTGAAATTAACGGATTATGTCGAATTGTTGGCAATTGAAATTGATTATAATTGCCAAAATTAGGTGTTTAAAAGATTTATAACTGATTATAATCGTACGAATTTCCAAGAGATTATACTCTTTTAACTTCGTCTTTAACTGGTTATAGCTCATACAAAAAACTCCTTAAATCAGTTACAATTGATTATAATTTTGATTATGATTTCTTATTTTGCCAAAACTGTGTCACACCAAAAATTTTAAGACTCTTATAGGAAATCATTTTTCTGTCAATAACGAAAGCTCTAAAATTGATATATTTTATCAAACACGAAACAAAACTTTTATAGAGATCCCTTCACATTAGTTGAAAGGGTCCCGCGGTAGGTGAAAAAGAATTTTCCAACTAAATTAAGGAACTCAAGCAAACTGCTAATTTTTTGGGGGTTAAAAAATGTGCATCATGAAACGATTCTAATAGAGGAGAAATGAAAAAATTAAAACGTCATAACCTTGAATTGTTTTGAAAACTTATCACGCAACTTTTCGGTTTTTAAAATAAACCACGGTGTACGAAAGCATAAAATATAATCAATTCAGATGCAAGGTCGAAGATAATATGTGCAAAATAAAAGGATTATATACGATTATGATCGGTTATAATGGATTGTTTGTGCAAAACATGTGAATTAAAAATTGGGATAAAAAAAGCGTTTGTAATCAATTATAATAATTACAAGTGTAACAAAAGAGTTACGAACAATAACTGATTATAGTCTATTAAAATCATCACTATTGATTATCATTTGACTTCAAAAAGAAAAATGATAATCGATTATTAATTAATTAAAATCAATTTTTTCTCAGTTTTAGTAAAACTGGTTCAAGGATCATAATCTAATTGCTTGTTAATGCTGGAAACTGGACGTGGGATCAGTAAATAATTTTAAATCATTAGTAATCACAAAGTTTTTTATCATGGCATCTTCTGCAGAAATTGTGTGACCAGGTTCTTCAAATTCTGGTGGTTGCAGATAAAATAGGGTGTTTGCAGGGCAACAGGAGGTGCAGTTGGCTGGTGCAGTTGAGGATGGTGACAGAATAGTAGATTGACAAGTGCAGTGCTGAGTGCGCAATATATTTGTGAGTCGCAATTTAGTTTGTTCGTTAGGCAAACTGTCATTACGTCAGAATATCGTAAGTATTCAACAAAAAACAGATTTTTAAACGTGTGTGTATCGGGAATCGTGGGTAAAGTGTAATCGAGTTCCTAATTATTTTATCATTTGAGGTGAAAAGAGAGGAGAGGAGGTTTTAGCCGGAATAACCCTTTTAGTCAGCCTCTGAGATGCTTTAATAATCCCAATTTTTTGAACTATCGATTTCCAACCCTTTTACGTATTTCACCCGAATGAATTATGGACCAGGGTAAAACTGTTGTTCAATGGATTTGTTCTGAAGCTCTTTAGACCTAAATTGGATTTTAAAATAAATGGTTTCAAAAAGAAAAAAATGAAAATTATTACTTTTTAAAATCAAGTTTGGCGAGTCTTCATAAACAGGATACACTACTAACATTCGATGAATAGCATAATAATTGTACAGCAAATGAGTGATTCATCTTTTATTTTTGTAGTAAAGCATATTTTAGTCTGCTGTAAGTCATTTCCTATTGAACAAACACTAAAGATTTTTTGGCAATAATTCTAAATATTTTGAAAAAATAGTTTTTTTTTGTTTTTCGTTTTTATTATTTTGGCAATTATAAATAGGTTCTGCTTTTTTCTGGATCACTTTCAGGTTTTTTGCTTTGCTCAAAATTAGACAACATGGAGATTGGTAACCAGCGCTGTGAAAAAAGTTCAAAATTTGGGATGACAGGATAAAACTACTTCAGAAAAAAAGTTTTGTCATTAATAGCAAATTATGAATGGTTATTAATCCCATATTTGAGCTTGAGATTTTGATTAAAAAAGTACTTGTAAAAAATATAAATGATGAACTGTGTTCATATAATAATCATAATAAACAAATTCGTCTTCGAGCCTTCAGTACAGAATATAAATTATTTTAGGTTTTTTTATTATTCACTCGAGAGACCAACGAGAGGCAATGCTGCCTGTCGAGTGAAATCTCTGAAATCATTCTTCAATACTTGTTTATCAAAGGCATAAGAAAAAATTTTTTTTCTATTCCTTTTTGCCCCCACAACTTTTTAAATAAATTTTGTCTTTGAATTGTGCTCAAAATTACTATCAGTTCCTAATTAATTCTATTTTGTCCTTGTGCCGCAGAAACAAATACTTGGAACTCGCAAGATAGCATGAGAATATCTGCAGTGGGGGCCTAGGAGATTAAACGAAAAGCAAAATTAAACATGACCGAAAAAAATGAATTTAGACGTCGATGCAAAACAACAAATGTGGGAAATTAGACGTAATTTTATTGTTGTTGTGTGTGAAGTTTCTTTCGATTAACTGTCGAGCTTTCTTTAATGCGAATCAGTTTTTCACGTGAGGCTAGTGTATAATTTATGCATTTCGAAAATGTTTTTTGGATTTAAATATTTGGATTAATTTTTAATAAATAATTTAAAATAAACAGTTTGATTTTCAAGCAAAACCCGCACTGAAGTTTCATGGATAATAATCGATTATATTGGATATTCATTGTCAGTCTCTACAAAATAACAAAAAAAATCGATTATAATCGATTGAAAATGGATTATAATGATAACATTTTTTTAATCAATAAAATCTCAATATAATCGATTATAATCGATTATAATCGATTATTTTAAAAAGATTTTACCAAAAGAAAATAATCCGTTTTAATCGATTATAATGGATTATAATCTAATTATTCAAACCTTTTTGTGTGTTATTTCCATTTTTTCATAATGTTGTTGAACTTAAGTTAGTTATTTTGTTCTCTCGCTTAATTTCATTTTTTCCTAATTTCAATCGAGCTATGAAAAATTACAAAAAGTTACCTATAGATACCACACCAACTCCCTCGCGCTTACCCGTACTACAATTAGATGTCCCCTAACTAGAGAGAGGGTTTGGGGTACGTTGGGGGGGGGGGAGTGGATACGTTGGGGAGGGCGGGGGGGTTGGACACGTGAGGGGGATGGGGGTACGTGAGGGGGGTACGTGTTAGGGGGTACGTTGGGGTGGGGGGGCTTTGGTTGGATACGTTGGGTGGGGGGGGGGGGGTACGCTGGGGGGGCTGACATGAGGAGCTGGTCAAAGAAGCTGTTTTTGGGCACTTTCTGGAAATTTACTACATGGATTTTCATGTACAAAAAATAATCCATTATAAAGAAAATTAAAATGGATTATAATCGATTTTAATGGATTATAATGGATTTAAATTTTTCCAAAATAATGGATTATAATCGATTAAAAATCGATTACGTGGTCTCAGTTTGACATGATAATCGATTATATAGACAACATTTTAGTCAACAAAAATCCATTATAATCGATTATTACCCATGAAACTTCGGTGCGGGAAGGATTTCAAACTCTTTTTGTATTTTTGAATGTTTGTTTCAAGTAATAAATATTATTAGATTTTTGCTTTTTGTCCAAAATGCTAGCTTTGCAAAAAGATTTTAACGTCTAAGTTCCGTTTTATTGGAGCCGTCTAATATGCCTGTCGTCTAATTTTGAATCCCCGTACAGTGGATCAATTTACTGAAGGGTGTCCGATTTTACAGCCAGACCGTGTCCAATTTGCTTCAAGAAGGGGGCCAGCATTCGATCAATCGAAAAAACTACACCGGGGTGTATTTGCCGATCACGGCAAGCTGTGCTGTACGTCTTTTACTTTTCTGTTTCAGCCAGCTTCAGACAACTGATATGTAGCCTGCCAACATAAGAAGCGTCACCGGGTCGCGAGGTCGGGGACTTATGTTGCGAGCATTGCGACTCAAAATGGGTATGTTGCGACCATTTCGACCCAAATCGGGTATGTTGCGACCATTGCGACTAAAAATAGGTATGTTGCAACTTTGTGCGACCGAAATATTCGCGCGACTTTGCCCGACCTGAAACAGATATTAGCTGTATTGCGACTTTGCACGACTCAAGCCTCTTGCGAAATGATAGAATTTCGGTCGCTGAAAGTCCATTTCCGCTACGCATTTCGGTCGCAACATGAGTCGCGGACCTCGGCCCGGGTCGTTGTCATTGTCACTGATATCAAAAGTCGTGCCTCCAAGTGGCTTGTATACCCCATGGCCAATCCAATCCTCGCGTATTCAAATTCTAGTATCATCGGCTACCGTCGCATATCCTTTCATACCATCGCTGCTAAGTCCCCTAATGCATAGAAATTTTTGTCATGTCTAAGGGACAGGAGTCATCTTTTTGCGAAGGTTCAAATAGTGAAGACAATGAAGAAATGGTCTCAATTTTAACGTCATTGAGAAATTTTTCTGGAACACTTCTGGAATCAAAACTAAAACGGCTTTAGATTGAGATCATTCACAGTTTTTGGAATTGTACTGCAGGTTTTATTTCACTCGAACTACCAGCGGGATGCTTGGAAAAAAAACTCGTCGACACAGTCAGAGGCTGAGGTATCAAATTTTGAGCAAAGATAAATTTGAACTTTTCTCAGGCCATACTGCAAAGCACCTTTTTAAATCAAACTGACTGAAAAAAGCCCAAAGATGTCAGTTTTGCACGTTCTTTTTCAAAATCTGTTGAGGCTTGGAAACTTTGGGCGAATAAGGGTCTTTTTAGTGTTTGTGGATATCCAGTCTGGAGCCGAGGAGAAAATTAATACTGTCAATTTAAAAAAAAAAGGTCACAAAATCTTCTAAACAAATTTGAAAACACGCCCTCTCTAGAGAAAAGCTTGTCCACAGCGTAAAATTCCACTGTATTTATAGACCGTAATTTAAGACAACTTTCGCGTGATGATTCAGGTCTTTTTTGAAAAATTGGTGCAGTTTGTTCCGCCGCTAGATTATGGTTTGTTCCGCCACTAACCTGTTTTTTTCATCCACTTCTTTGGCAACGCCGCTATCTGCGTGGCGTCCAGCGTATCCGCGTAAAAGAAATTCTTTGGGTTTATAGAATGTTTCGCGACCATTCCCCACTGGAAGCGATTCAACCAAAATTCCCATATTATGGGGGGTTCCGCACTCTTAGCCGGCCAAAATGATGTAATTCCAAGTGGGTTTTTTCCCCCACTTGGGCTTGTTGACTGCGCCATGTGATAAACGCGAAATCGATACTTTAATTAAGACTTTCAGAAAATTCAACTTGATTATAGCATTGATCAAACGAGACAATGTTTAGATAAAATCCGATGGTGTCAAACACTCCAAAGGCCAAACACCTGCCAAAGATGTCTAGCATTGAGAAGAATGAAATGATTGAATTGACAAAAGGAACTATCAAGACCTAAATAGACTTGGATAACTGATTTAGCACTATGACAAGTTTTTCTGGACTGGGTAGTATTGAATTCTCACATAGAATTTTACCCTAGCTTCCCATTTCTGATTGTTTCAAGCAACGAGCACGGATCATGTTGGTCCTCCAACCTCCAGCCTCCTTTCGATTGAGAAGCGAAACCTTAGACACATCACCGTCGCTAAAAATAGTTACATCTTACAACTTAACGACTTTGTGCCGACGCAGAAAGTTTCAGCTCTATATAATTTGTGCTTCGGCACAGTAGTATTCATACACTATTACACTTTCAACACCTGATTCACTGCTAATTGCGGTATTTAAAACGTTTTTTTTTTGCTAATATAGACCCCTAGCCTAGTATGATAGCCCCTCCTCTTCTCACTATGATAGCCCCCCCCTCTTCATTTTAGTCTGACTATGGGGGCAAGGGTGATCATATTTTGCAGAATTTTTTGATTCAACGAAGTAAACATAAATGTGACTTTTTCAAATGAGAGTAAAAATCATTTGATTCCAAAAGTCAAAAAATACTCGGAAGAAACATTTACATATACTGTTTGTTTTTGGTAACAGACAGTAGCTGCTATGTAGCATTTGGGACCGGTGATGAAATCAGTTTCCATATGAAACATTATTTGAAAGACAGCGAACAGGCTAATTCTCGGCTTCGAAATGCCAGGTGAGTAACTTAGAAACCTCATAATTTGAAAAACAAAACAACCGATTTGAAACCAGAAAAATAGGCGCAAATGCTTTTTAAAATGGTACTCACACATTTCTCCTCTCTTAAATCTAGTGACACATTTTGCCCCCTCACACATTTCGCCCCGAATAACTTCACACATTCCGTTCTCGCACGTTTCGCCCCTAACTTATACACAGTTAATTAACCGCCGCTTTCTTAATGGCGAAATGTGCCGGTAATTTATGAGGGGCGAAATGTGCCACTAGATTTAAGAGGAGCGAAATGTGCGTGGGACATTCTTTTAAAATGATCACAAAAAATGCGTCAATCGAGTCGAATTGCTGATTGTTCCGATTACTTTTTAATACGCGACCTTTGCGTTTACTGTTATTTTAATGATAACAGACTAAAAGTAATAGACATTTCTACAAGCTTAAACACTTGAAATTACCCTAGTGGACAAAATTAAACGCAAATTTAAGTTTTTACTCTCTAAACTGCCTGTTTAATGTCCAATTTGGACAAATTTTCCTGTGGAAATCACATACACCAAGAGCAAAAAGACCAAGAGGAAATGATTAGACTCCTTAGGAAACTATCAATATTTGGTTTAAATGACTAACCAA
>NC_087065.1:11880484-11925642 GCF_963678635.1 Symsagittifera roscoffensis | reverse complement strand
GAATTTTTTTGAAAATGTTTATCATACAATTTTTATAAACGAAAAAATATGATAAGCATTTTTTCGACCGAAATTAAATTTTTTTTTCGATTTTCAAATGCCTCTATCTATTATAATTTATTTAAATCTACTTAAAATTACCAAGACACCTTTTTTGCTGATTTTTGAACGTTCATTAAATGTTTTTGAAATAGTTTTCAAATTTTGTATGAGCGTTGTATGACCAGCATTTTTTTCCATAGACTCAACAAGTGAAACTGTAGGATAAGCTTTTTTCTTCTAATGGACGTCAAACCGGGTGGATTCTTTTGTATTTTAAACGTGTTCACACCTTAAAATTAGAATGCCATTTTAAAGGAAAAGTTTTTTTCTAAAGACTGTTTTTTGAAAGAACGACTTGCTCGAATTAAAAACATGATTCGTGTAGAGGACGAAACCGATTGAAAATTATAATCAAATTTTTATCTATTACAGTTACCATTTAAATGGTCTAACAAATCTGTAAAAAGGTAGAATCTTTCCTCAAATGCCATATCAAAAAGTTGTTTTTTGTTCGCATTTTTAATGTCATTACCAGCCAAAAAAAAAGAAAAAAAAAACGTTTGTTTCACATAATAGCAAATATAACTAAATTTTCTGACAGTATCCTCAATATTGAGGAATTTCAATTTCAATTAAGCACAATATTTTTGACGAAATTCCATCACTACTTTAGAAAACATCGGAGCGCCCTTTCTTCTCAAGGAAAAAATCAAACACTCCGAAAAAACAAAATTAACGTTTTCTTCCAAAATGCGTTAGCTGCTTCAGGAAACTGAAGTCTCATAAAAGTCTAAGCGTAATAAATTGCGAAAAATTAATTTACCATTTGTGAAGTTAATAATTTTGAAAGTATAGCAGGATAACTCGTATCAAGGCGAAGCCCTGAAACTTCTGACTGCCTTTTAAGGTCTATGGAACAGTAAAAACATATAAAAAATTATAAGTAATAAAAAAAACGCAATTTTGTTTTTTAATTTGAGACTTTTTGTGAAAATCATTAACTCACTCGCCATGTAAAGTACAAATTGATAGATTTTGCTCCTAGTAGCAAATCATTTATGGCAAATAAGCTTTCTTCAACCAATTTGGAACGATTTCTAGGACGAATTTAGTTTCCGCCTCCGCGTTAATAACGCGAAATATATCGCGAGTTAATTGTCCCAAATTGGCCAAAATGGCAATCTTTACACCCCGATAACTTAACGAAAAACGATCACAGTTAAAACATATTTTCAAAGTTAGGCTCAAGCGAACAATAGTTTTTCAATGATAAAAAAACTAGTCAAAAATCACTAGTTGAAAAGTCGAAGTTTGTCTGAAGAAAAAACCACCCGGAGCACAAATATTCGCGTAATTTTGTTACCAAAATTGGAACAAACATCACAGATTCTTAATACTCGCCAATTTTGCCTTTCCAAAGCTCAAATCTGTTTTTCAGAAAAGTGAGAAAGTAACCGAAATAAATTTTGCTTAAGACAATGTTCTTTTTTACAATAGATCTAAGCATATATATATTTTTATTTTGACAGCTTTTTATGTTCTCATTTCATATTTACATCATGAAGTTTTTGATGTTTTCAATAAAATTTAAAGTTAAAACAAGAAAGCGAACTGCTCCTTAAGGTTTATGGACCTGTAATAACAAAAAAAAACAAATGTAATAAAATAAATGAAAAAAAAAAATTAAAGTTTGAATGTTTTTATGAAAAGCATCTCCCATAACGCCAAATAAAACACAAAGTAAGAATTTAATTATGGCACATAAGTTTCCTTCGACCAATTTGGAACAATTTCTCAGGCGGATTAACTTTCCGCTGACGCGTTAATAACGCGAAATATATCGTGAGTTAATTGTCCCAGATTGGTCAAAATGGCAATCTTTAAACCCTCAAAACTTTACAAAAAATGATCAAAGGTAAAATATCACTTCAAATTTATGCTCAGGACAATATTACCTTTTGACTGATAAAAAACTCCGTCAAAATAGCTAGTTAAAAAGTCGAAATTTGTCTGAAGAAAAAAACCCACCCCGAGCACAAATATTCCGTTACTTTCGTTGTGAAAGTCGGAAGAATAATTGTTCAAAAATTTGCCATATCAATTAAGCAGTATTCTCTGCCCCATCTGCCGGACAGCAAATTACAGAATAATCTCGCTCCCAACATTTCATTTGCAATTGATGTCAAGAATTGCGAAAAACCAGACTCATGGGCGATTTTAAATAAGACATGTTGCCAGTTATCGACACCTGACTAGTAACCATCCCAAACTAACAGTTTTCATTAATTGTCTTCCATCATCGCAAAAATTGGCCATTCTGTCTTATTAATTGTGGTGTGTCCGACCCATGAGACTAGTATCTCCAGGCAATATATTTTTTCTGAATTCATTGTTTGCATAGCAGTTATTTCAAAATTATGTCAAAAAATGCCCTGTATTGTATGTCCTGAATACGTGCATACCAATTAAACTACCCTAAGCACAAGGAAGAGACTTTTGAACACCGCGTGCGAAGCTGTTGCTAATAGAAAACTTAAATCTGCATGACCCTTATGTAGAAAACCAATTGCTGGAATGTTTTTTTTTTTAAAACAAACTGTACGAATCTGACATCGATCTCGAACGACCAGATCTGATTCTCAATTTTCTATTAATCATGAATATCTGTGTTAATCACTTTGCAAAATGTTTTTTGTACATTTGTAAGCTTCTTCTTTTTCGCCGTGGAGAGATTTTGTAAATACACAAGAAGTCCTCCTCATTTTGCTAATTTTTATAATTGAGTTAGGACCGAGTTGGTTAACTCATAGAGTAATTTCGGATAGGGTACACCGTCTGCTCGTCACGCTATCTTATTTTCGGCCGGATAGATTCGTGCAACTTCTTAGTCTAATACCGATCCTAATCTTACTCTTATACTATCTAGTCTCAGGTTGTTTAACTAGTCTCTGCTAGGCTCAATAGATCTAGGGTATACTGGTTTATTGCGGCTGCTGAAGTGCTCGGGAGAGTCCAACTAATTTCTAAGTTAAATTCAAATCTCTCTGGTGCTGAAATTACAAGTAACTTCAGCACTTACAAATAAGTGGGTTGTTAGTTAGATGGATCATGATTGGTTAATATTAAATACTTTACATTGGTAAAATATCTAAATTATCCAATCATAAAATGTAGTTTAGATCAGGTTCCACCCATCCGGGTTTTACAGAGTTTTTTAGAATAGTTCTTCTGCAATTCGAAGGATGGATGATGGACGTTGGTGTTTGGCGAACATCTTATTTCTTCTGTTTCCTTTTTATTAAAGAAGTTCCAGGAAGCTGGAGTTAGAGACATAAGACGTTGTGTCTTCTAGTGACAACGACTAAGTCTTTGCAACAAACTCAAATCTGATTTCAGAATGGTTTGCTATGTCAGGTTTTTCTGTTCTGCGTGGAGATTGTGCGTGGAGGGGATGCCTGGTTACTCGGATCTGTACGTATACTTGAACATCGAGGTGGTCATTGGTCTAGTTCAATGAAGTCCTTTTCTGCGAAGTCAAGTCGTACTCTAAATCCTTTGAGTTGTGATTGTGAGTGGCATATCGATTGTGGTTGGTCATTCCCTCTCGAGTGTAGTGGGGTCGTTTTGTCTTTAGATGTTCGTCCTTGGTGTTGTATTCTGATCTATGTATTGCATAATGTAATTTACATTTTATAAAACATTTATTAGTTTAATATTTTTTAATTATGATTTTAGTTAGTTGTTTTCACAAAAGCTTTTTGTTTTAGTTCGGTTATTTTGAAGAGTTACTCAGACTTGAGTAGCTCTTATTAAAAATAGAGGTGTGGTCACAAAGCGTGGATGTAGCGCGGTGGGTTAGGCCGGCTATAGAGCATGCTCAGGACGTCCTTCCTGGTGGGTTAGGCCAGGAGTGGGAGTATGATTTCATGCGGTTTTTGTGAGGGGTCCTGTTATGTGACAACGTTT
The DNA here is from genome assembly GCF_963678635.1 of Symsagittifera roscoffensis. Taxonomy (NCBI): domain Eukaryota; kingdom Metazoa; phylum Xenacoelomorpha; order Acoela; family Convolutidae; genus Symsagittifera; species Symsagittifera roscoffensis. The sequence goes on along the minus strand of NC_087065.1, from coordinate 11,921,634 downwards.
TATGTTGGGTTTGTTGTGGTTTTTCTTATGTCTTGTTGGTTATGTCCTTTTTCCAAAAATCAAATTGTTCGTGGTATGGGTTTGTCTTTCGACTTTTTTGTGTTTTATTATTTCTTTCTTAGACTTTATAATAGTCTTCAAAAGAATAAATTATCCAGTTTTAAACTGGGTTAATCCGGTTTGGGTACCGTTGGTTTCCTTTTCTTAGTCATGCTGTTATTCTATGATTTGTGGTATTTAGTAAGCTGCGTTGGTTATCTTTGTTTAGTATATGATTCCTTTCCAACCGGGTTAAAGGAAGGTTTGAAACATGTTATTATATGTTAGAGTTGTTGAGTGTGAAAACTTGAAACTGAAATTCATTATTTTAAACAATTCTTCGTGGGCGAGCTGTGCGAGTGTGGATAGAATTTCTGTGCGAATGAATGAAAATATCAAAAGGTTAGTACTGCAATTGCATTTTATTAATTTACTGCATAGAATTTGGAAATTTACTGCTAGTTATGGGGGAATTTTAAGTTACAAATTTTCATTATAATTAGATTTACTGCTTGTGGGGAAAATTTTAGAAATGAATTTACTGCATTGGTATTAAATTTATAAATTTATAAGTGTAAGAGATTAATAGAAATGATTGAAATCTGTTTGATGAAATTTGCGATTTTTATTTGTCTTTTGTGGTTTTTGTAGGTGATTGTCGGATGAAGGCTAAAAACCTAAAGAAAACATGGATAAAGTATGGTGAGTTTTTTAATATTTTAATTAGTTAGTAATATTTATTTAATTCATACTTACCTGTTAGTCGTCGGGGAAAAAACCGTGGGGGAAGATGTCGTGGATGAGATCGGAAGTTGTTAGTAGTTTAGCTAAGATGCGGATGATATTTTTAGTCTGAAGCAGTGGCCAAAGCAATTGAAGTGCCTTAATAGTGGTTAGTTCTTCAGTGCCAACTGCAAACTCATAAGGTGTGTTTTGGATTAGATTATATAATTTGTGATTGAATTTAGTGTTGTGGATGAATTCTAAAATTGGGATTTCTATAGGTTGTACAAACTCGTGCGGGATAAGGAAGGGTCTTCGGCGTTGAAGGTCTTGGTGATGGGACAGAAGATGTACATTTGGGTTATGGGATCATAATTGCGAAGAATACCATGAAGGTTAGTATCTTTAATGCAATATGTGAAATTCAGGAAAAATGGTGAAGTGTATTTGGAATTAATGAATTGAAAGCGATGGTGTGGTTGTCTAGAGGGTGTGTGTAGGTCAAAGTGGTTTTGGATGAAGCGATAATAACTATATGTGTGGGTTTGTTTAGTGCGCAACATAATGTCGTGTGAGCAGTGTAAATCTCTTTCGTGTGGTGCAAGGAAATGAAAGGTTAGTGAAAATATTTGGAAGCGTTCTTTAAAACTTTCGTATGCTTGTGTGTCTGTTAGTGCTTCTGAAATAATGTGATCAAACTTTCGGTCGAAGATGTTTAGTGTAAATATATATGGTGTCTTGATGAAAAATTTCTCGGTAATTTGTGGATTAGCGAAGCGATCGTCGTCTAAGAATTGATCTTGGTTAGCTCTGATGATGTTGTGATCATAGTATTCGAGTGTATATTCGTTAGCTCTAGGTGCAGTGTGTGTTTTTAGTGATTTTTTATATCCAACGTAAGTAAATTGTCTAGCGGTTAGTGGTGTAGTGAGTCGATATAGCATGTCCGTATTTCGCTCTATATCGATGTGAGTGTTAGATAAAGGTAAGCAAAGAGGATTAGTAAAATGATAATATGAGGTCCAAGAGAGAGTGGGCATTAAAACGTATTCATCTACAAAGTTGTGTGTTTCGTTAGTGTCGTGGGGGGTGTTTAAGGTGTATTGTGGGAATGAGCGTAAGGTGATGGCTAAAAATTCTTTTGTGTTAGTATGCTTGGGGTGGTTGATGTATTCACGGGCTGTTCCTGGTTTTGCTGGGAAAGGATGGTTGGGGAACTTTCTTTTAAAAGTGCGGTAAGCTCTATTAGTGTTGAGTGAAGATTCAGTTGATGTGGATGATGGTGCTAATGATTCAGTATAATTTGAAGAGGGTGTAGGGGTAGGGGGGTTGGATGAATTTATTGTGGAGGAGATTTGGTTTATGGTTGGGGTATTAAGGTGGTAGGGTTGTTGTTGAAGGGTAATAAAATTATCTAGCTCTGGGGAGATTCGGGGGGTGTCTGGAGAATGAGATGATTGGTCAGAATGGTATGAGGAGTAGGTTGGGGTAACTTGGGAAGCATAAGAGGGTGTGGGAGTGATTGGGTCAGGGTTATTGGATAATATGGGTTGAAAAGGGGGTTGAGAAAAGTTAGAAGAGTTATGAAAATTATTGGATGGGGATGGTTCTGAGTCGGCAAATTCATCGGGGGTTTCAATATTCGGGTTATTGAGTTGTGAGATGGAATATAAAACTGAGATGTGTGAATTAGTGTCGGAATTCATGCCTGATGTTACATTACTAGATGGAAAATCGGGTGGCGGAAAAGCAAAAAGTGGTATTATTGGGATTGGAGAGGTAAGATTGGTTGGGTGGGAATTTGATCGGTGTAGTGATCCAAGTTGGCGGCTCATCGTGGGCTAAAAAAATGATTATTTTGAGACTGAAAAGCGGTGGTATGGGGTTGTTCAATAATTTGTTCATAAGTATTATCATCTTGTGACTGGTGTGTCATTATATGTTGAATGGGACTTTGTGATGTGGTGAGTCGAAAATTTGGATTATGTGTGATGGCTAAATTTCGAAAATTTCGTGGGACTAGGGATAGTGGATGGTTATTTGGTAGGGGTGGTAATTGTGGTGCCGTTGGCGTTATGTCTACATTGTTATGTTCTTCGTCGTATGTATTTTGTCGTGTTGCTATTTTTGTGTTATATTCCTTTATTTGTGCGTCTAAAAGAATTTTGTTTATAGATGTAGAAAAGATTCCAAAAAATCCTGCAAAGAGTATGCGTGCTACACTTGCTTGTCGATTGACTTGTGTGTGTATAGCACATGTGTTGTAGATTCCTTTTAAAAGTGAGAAAAGAAATCCAATAAAGTTAAACATTGCGTATAAAATAGTCAATTTTTCTAAGATGTAGTAGGGCCATCCTAGAAAATCGAGGATCTCATTTTTGAGTGTAACAAAGCTAAAAATGTTAATTGGTGATATATCTTGGGGACGGTATTTTTCACCGTTTAGATATATATATAATCTTTAATGTCTTTAAAATATCCGCTATAGTCTTGCGTGTAGATATCGGCAAATCCTGCGGTTTCTGCAAGTTTGCGTAAATTTTGGTCTATTGATTGTCTTTGTATAGTGTCCATTTGTGTTAATAATTCTTGGAATTGTTGTGTTCTAATGTGATGTTGAATATCTGATTTTGAATAGATTCCTATTGATTGTAAGTCTATATTTGGGTTTCGAGCAATAGCGCGAATGCTTTCTGGTGAAAATTTTTTGAGTGATTGCATTAATGTGGGATATGGAGTGAGAAGATAATATTTATTTTCATCAGGGTTTAGTTGTACTACATTGTGGCTGTTTTCTGATCCACATGGGACTGCGGTATCCCAGAAATAGGTTCTTCGTGAAAGTGTATCCACGAAATGTACTTTATTCTTATAAAAGATAGGGATTCTTTTATAACATCTTTTATCTTCAAAAACGTATAGTGGTGATATTTTTTTAGTACAAGTATAAAACCATAAGATGTTTCCTTCATAGTCTAAAAAATTTGATCTATTTCCAGATAATAAGTATCCTGCATAGGGTATTTTTAATACTGCTAGTGCAAGTGATTGTAATATTTGTGTTCGTTCTAATTCGCATAGTTGGTGTAGTGTTTCTAATTCGGAGAGTGACATTTCTTGAAAAATTCGGCTAATTGTATAATCTAGTTTCATATCTAAATGAATATCATAGTGGATATTACCGAAATATGTAGTATTCATTAGTGATAATTCTTGTAAGCGTGTGCTTCTGGTGTCATGGGGTTTTAGATGTCCACCAGGTTGTCCGTTGCTTTTTTCAAAATTAACTGGTATATAGGATGTTCCTTCGTTTAGAGGATGACCTGTGGCATATGGGTCGATTTTTACTTTTCCAGTGGTCATGTCGAATCCTTTTTCGTATTCAACTAATATCTCGGAGTATTGTGTTTTGTGAAGTGGGTTTCTGTATTTACATGCAAGTTCTGTTTCTTGATATATTTGAAAACGTGTCAATTTATTTTCTATATTGTCTATGTTTCTAAAATTAGAACTTAGTTTTCGTGATGGATGGACTTGTTCATATGGAATTGATTGTATAAAATATTTTTCGTGAAATTTTATCATGCGAGCGTGTATTTTTGCTACTTGAAATGTTGTACATGTATCTTCGGGGAACCAAACAATTGTTGCTTGCGTTCTCGTTGTAGGGTCGCAATAACCTTGATCATTTTTACAAGGTAATCGGATTCCTTGATAGATCATTGTATTATCTGATAAATCTCGTGTTAGTTGTATTTTTTCGAGTTGTATTTTCCAATCGAAAAACATTATTTCTTGGTATCCTTTATTTTTTGTGTCTGCTTTGCAGTTTGATGGGTCATTTATACCAATGTGTGGTATCCAATGTTTATCGTGTAGGTCATAGGTTAATCGTCCGTGTGCGCCGTTATACGGGTATTTTTCGTCTAGTTTTATATGTCCTTGGTGTCTTTCAAGTTGTGATTGATGTACAGAGTCTGGAAAAACTTGAAAATTAACTAACTTTCTTTGGGAGTTTTTATTTCGTGTGATGTTTAGTCTAAGTAATTCATTTTTACAATCGTCGGGATTGAGATGTAAAAGACGTTCTATATTACTTTGATAGAATGATTCATGGTCAAGTCGGTTTTTGTTTCCGTTCGAGACTTGTGAACAATGTACTTTCTTTTCGGAAAATGTTGCTGTGAATTTATAACCTGTAACTGTTGTTGCTCGGGCTTTTGAATAGAGTGTTGCTATTACATCTGTGGTTTCTATAGCTTGTGGTTCTGTTTCACATTGTGATACTTGATTTATTGCATATTTATGTAGTGTTTTTTGTTCATTTTCTTCACAATCGTAATGTGTTACTAATAAATCTTGTGGTCCTGTTCGAGGGGAAGGGTTTATGTTTTGATTTGAGATTACTAGAAAAAGGAGTTGGAGAAAAATTAATAATTTTAGAATATACATGTGTATGATAATCCTGAGTATGGATTATAAAATGTAATGTAGCCAATTGTTTTTTTGGTATATCTGTCGTATTTGTATATTACTTCAGTAGTTATAAACGGTGGTGGTAGTGATTGTGCTGTTATGTTAGGTGGATTTAATGGGTAGGGATGTTGGGTAATATTATTTAACTTAACTGTGATTTCAAACTTTAATTGTAAACTGTTTTGTTGGAGTATTTGAATATTGTGATCACGGATATCGTTGTGAATATCTTGGCGATATTGTAATCTATTAAGTGCCCAGTTATGAAGGAGGTTACTTTCTTGATGTTGTCCAAATAGTGGTGGAGGTGCTGTAAATGTATTCCAATCTAGTCTTAAAGGAATATTTATTGATGATTGTTCTCGATATCTGGCGTCGAGATTATTTGGAAAATTTAAGTTAAAAGGTGGTGGTGAAATCTTGCTTATTGATGGTGTTGATGGTAGTGATAATGTTTCTGGTAGTGATGAGGATGTTGTTGTATCCGTAGAAATATCTATGGGGTCATTGAATAAATTTGGTTCACCTTGTGTAAATGAATGTGTAGTCCAATATGGAAATCGTGATGTTTGGTTTGTAGGGTTGAAAGGATTTTCACGTATTTGCTCAGATGTTGGTGTTGAACCTAAGTAATCTGATGGTAGGCTTGAGGTGCTACGTTGTGAAAGAAGCGTAGGGGTTTCTGGTAATATACCAATGGGGTTTTCTGGAGTGTTTTGTGATGGGGATTGAGGTATATCAAAATGAACTCGGGGAGTTTGAAAATTTCTGTTTCGTCGAGGATGTATAATTTGTCTATTTATTTCGACTGTATTTTGGTTTTGACTAGAATTTCTTATTCTATTTAGTTCTTGTGGTAGTGTTGGGTATAGGTTATATGTTGGTTCGCTTAAAGGTGCTTGTCGTTGAACTGGTTCTAGTGGTTCTGATAAACGAGCATGTCGTTCTTCAAAAGTGTATGGATTGTCTTGAAAAGAAATTCGTGTAGATGTTTGAGGATTTTGAGTAATTGAAGGTGGTGTTTGGTTATCTTGGGATGATGTCGGTGAAGACTGACTTTGTGACTGTTGGGTAGCAATTTTTGATGGATTTTTGAATTGTTACTTTAGTGGGAAGGTTTATGTTTATTATAATATTCTTCCAAAAAAAGAATTAGAAGGATTGTTGCTAGGGCAAATGTGAAGATTGCTTTCTTTATACATTTACATATTGTCAAAATGAGGGATGATAAGAATGCTATGAAAATTACAAACAATAAAAAAATATCGGTTCTACTGAAAATTGTTCGTATCATTTAGACAAGTTATATGACTCGTACCTGTGGATGTAATCAAGGGTTTTGGAAAGTTGGAGGAATAGTTCGAGTATAGTGTAGAAAATTAAAAAAATGTTACAAAAAATGATTAGGATTATTAGAAAAGATTCAAGTATATCAAAAAGAAATATTATAAAGGTTTCAAGTATTGTAAAAAAATGTTTAAGATTTATGAGTATTTGAGTAACTGATTGAGAGAAGAGCATTTAAGAAATGATCTCTTGGTCGAATATTTTTTGCTGTTTGAGGCGATTTTCTAGTGTGGTCGGATTATTTATTAGTTTTTTGACAAGTGGGTTGAGTTTTGTAAAAAATTGTTGGGGGCAATTTTCATGGTGACTGGGAGGTCGTCTTTTTCTTTATTTTTGTTTGTCAAATGATCCGGGGTATGGTGAGATTTTTATACTTTAGGCTAATTAAAATGTTCATTTTGTTACTTTAGGCTAAGTTAACAAATTTGCTTTGGGGGTATTCGTGGTCTGAGTTGGGGAAATATTGTTGATCTTTGGGTTATTAGATAAGGGAGGGGTACGGTATTATGGTGATATTTATTTTAGTTGTCAAGTTGGAGTGGTTTGCTTATTTTTGACCTGGAGGTCGTAAAGTTATAGTTATAGATGTGCCTGGAGTTTTATATGATTCGTCTAATTGGTCTTAGTTTGAGTTAGAGAAAGTGACGGATTGGATGAATCCTATTGGTCTATTTTGAACTAAGAATTATTGCGTACTTGTCAGCATGTTATTTTGAAAAATGTAAATGAAAAATGTTTCGGAGGTTTCAAGATAGTGAAGTATAATGTTAAAATTACTTTTGAAATTCCACTTTCTTTAAAATTTTAGATTGGGGGATGAATATTTTATAGTTTTTACGTGGTTGATTTCGGAGTCTTGTTGTTTTTCTATTTTCTGATTTGTCGATTTGTTCTTGGGGTATTATTTGTTCGGTCATTTTTCTATTTTTTCTTTGTTTTGGAGATTCTTTATGGTTTTGTGTATTTTTTTTGGTGGCGGTTGGTTTTGTGTTTTGATTTTCGGTGGGGTTATCATTTTGTTCTGTGTTTTTCAGATGTGGTTCATTTTGAATGATTTTTAATCCTGTGAAAGAATATAATTGAGTTAATTCGCGGAGTGCGTATTCTTTTGGGTAATAAGGTAGTAGGTTGTTTCGATGTTGAACGATTTCTTTTTTGTTTGAGTCGGTAATTTTATATGTGACATCAGTGGGTTTTGCAATTATTTGGTATGGTCCTTTTCGAAGGGGTTGTAATTTTTTAGAAATTCCTTTTTGAGTATTAAAATTAGGTATTAAAACAAATGTTCCAATTTTTAATTCGGAGGCTGGTGTAAAACGTGAATTGATTTGTTCATTAATGTTTTGTCTTTGTAATAACTTTTTTGTTATTTTTTGATAAATTTCATTGTGTTTTTTATCTCTATTTAGAATCCATTCGGTGTGTGTACCGGAGGCTAGTTTAAGAATTTGTGGGTGATGAAAATGATCTTCATCGTGTGTATGTAAGGGTAGGTTATAACAAATTGAGTCTTTATTTGGTTGACAATAACCTTGTGCGTTTTTATGAGAATTTGCTGTAAACATTATTGGTTTGCGTGGCTTTTGGTTAAAAACCATTTCGTATGGTGACATTCCTAAAGTTGTCGTTATTTGTGAATTATATGCTAAGGGAAATAATTTTACATCTGCTGACCATTCGGTATATTTTGTATCATTTCCGTTGATGATACATCTAAGATATTCTTGTAATGAACGGTTCATACCTTCGACTAAGCCGTTTGTCCAAGGTGCATGAGATGTACGTGGTTTGTGTTTAATGTTATATAAATGACATAGTGTGATAATTTCATTATTTATGAATTCTGTACCGTTGTCTGTAACTAAAATTTCTGGTAGTCCGAATTTTGCTATCCAGTGTTCATAGAGTGTTGTGTAAGCGTAATAAGCGTTACAATGTGGTACTGGGTTAATTGCTACATAATGTGTAAATGCGTCAACAATTACCATAATGTAGGAGTTTCCTTCGGATGAGGGTGAAATTGGTCCTTTAGTATCAAATGAGATACGATGATTAAAGTACAAACTTTGTCCTTTAAAATCTTGTTTTTGTGCTATTTGTTTTTGATTTGGGTAAGGTTTATTTAGTTGACATACTATACAGTCATTGCATAGTACTTTTATCCAAATTGGTGCATTTGGGAAATAAAAATTTGTATAAAATTTGAATATGTTTTTTCTGATCCAGAGTGTCCTTTAATATTTTGTGTATGTGAAATATTAAAAGCTATAAGAATCATACTTAAAGGGAGACATGGAACTGTAGATTCATTCAGGTTATACTCTAAAAGGTCTGTATTTTCGTTAATTGTTGTGTTGTTAAATTTGCGAAAGTATCGGAGGAGTGTTTTGTTTCCTAGAATGGTTGAATCTGCTTTGATAGGTTTAGTTTTATATTTGTGCCATGATTTCAGTTGTCGAATTACTGGGTCAAGGTTTTGATATTGTTTCAGTGTTGAAATTGTAATTATTTCTGTTGGGGGGAGAAAAATGTTTTCGATTTCTAATTTAGATAAGGGTATTGTATCAAGTGGGTCGTGGAGGTCAAAAACTTGATTTATTGTGTATTTTGAATCATTTGTTTGTGGTCCTGATAAATTTATTTTATCAGTTAAATCTTCTTTTTCAATTAGTGGAAAATGGTCTTTCTTAGGCGGGTGTTGTTTTGTTCGTTTTTGTTGGGTGTTATTTTTTATCCATTGAGAATATGGGATTGGTTTGAAAGTTGATGTTCCGAGTAGATCAACTTCATAATGATTATTTTGACAATCTAAATAAAGTGGGAAATGTTGTAAATTATTTATTTGTGATTGTTCAATATCAGTTTTTACTGCATATTTGCATTCCAATCGGGGTGATGTTTCGTTTTCTGCAAGGTAGAATTTTATGTTTTTGGGTATTTCAACTGTTGTTTTTCGTGTAAGTAATTCAGGTGGTGTATTTCGACTTAAGGTGTCTGGTAATGCAAGATTTTTTCCTGCAGTCCAAACTATATGTAAGTTTGGAAATTTCATTAGAATTAGTTGAAATCTGTAAACTCGGTGGTTTGGGTTAGATTTTTGTGTAAAGAGAAAGATGATTGGTTTATGGTCTGTGAATAGAACTGTTGGATGTTTTGATCCAAGTATCAGAAATTCATATTCTGTCAGTGTATATATTATGGCTGTACATTCTCTCATTAGAGTTGAGAGTCGTAGCTCTGCTTGAGTGAATAATCGAGAATTTGCTGATATGAGGTTCATTTTATTTGTACCATTATGTGATTGTAATAGTGCTGCACCGATGCCAAAGTTCGAAGCATCGCACATTGCATAAAATGGTTGATTTGAATCTGGAATTGTGTTTGAAATTTGTTCAGTTAAAAGTTTCTTTACTTCTTCAAATCGTGTTTGATGTTCTGTGTTCCATTCAAAATTATTTTGTTGTCTAAGGATGTTATAAAATGGTCGTAGATATAATTGCATTTTATAAACATATTTACTTAAAAAGTTTAACATTCCAAGAAATTCTTGGATTTTCTTTTTATTTGTTGGTGGTTGAAGTTTTTGAATAGCGTCAATGCGTGATTTCAATGGAGTGATTGTTTTTCTTTCTATATTATGTCCTAAGAATTTAACTCTTGTCAAAAAGAAGTGTGATTTATCGGGGGCGGCCTTCAGATTTTCGTTCTGAAGTATTTGGTGATATTTTTCTAAAACATTGAACATCTCGTCTTTTGTTTGTGATTGCATAAAAACATCGTCTAAATAGGTGATTGCATTTTTCTTGAGTATTAGTGGTCGAAAAATTTTGCTCATAAAAGCTGAAAATGCTGCTGGTCCTATGGATATTCCATAGAATAAGCGGTTGAATTCATATTGTTGGTTTCCGATAACAAATTGTGTTAAACGTCGTGATTGTTCATCTAGTGGCATTTGATTGTATGCACTATTCATATCGGCGGTTGTAAAGTATTTGCCGTTTATTTTTGTTAAAATAACTTGTATTGGTTCAATGGGCCAATTACATTTTGATTCATCTATAAGTGAATTGAGGTATCTAGCATCGAGAACGATTTTTAATGATTCTCCTTTAGCTAGAATGATAACGGGGTTGATAAATGTGTTACCTTTTGGTTGTTCTTCTTTATTAACTGGTGATATAATGTTGTATTGTTCTAAAATATCGAGTAATCTGTTCACTTTATCATGTAAGTGAATTGGTACTTTACTTGCTCTCTGTTTTTTGAAAACTGCGTCTGGTTTTAACGGGAGATGTAGTGATGAACTGATTTTTCCAACATCGAATTTTGATGTTGCATAGACTGATGAATATTCAATTAGCTGTTTGGCTAACTTTTCGAATTCGTCTTGTGTTATTTGTGAATGTTGGAAATTAAACATTGTTAAAAATTTCTGTTGGTCCTCTGTGTAGTTACTTATGTTGAATGTAGGTTTGAAATATGGAGTTTTTGTGAAATAATCCGTATTTCTGTTTTCGTTACTTATTATATTATTTATAGATAATTCTTCATTAAGAATTGTAGATTGGCAAATATCTAGTAATTGGAGTATATTATTTACGCGATAGGCTTTTTCGTGTATTGGTGATATTGTAGCGTTGGTTTCACAATATCCTAAAAGTCCTAAAGGTAATGTTACTTGGTAAGGTGTGTTGTTATAGACATGTAAGGAAATGATATCGGAATTCGAATTTTTCAAATATTTTATGGATGAGATTGTGATTTTGAAAAATTTGTGAATAGGTCTGAATTCAAATTCTGACATATAAAATTTTTGTTTGTTTTGTTCTTTATCATATTGGTGAACTTGTTTGATTGAAAAATTATAGATATTTCCTGATAGTGGTTTTAGGTGTTTTCTTTGTTGGTTAAATATCGGGTAGAATTTTGAAAAGAATGGTGGTTGTTTATTTAATCTTTGAAAAAATGTTAAGGATGTTTCTTTTGTTTTTGTATATTTATCTTTGATTAATATTTTACTATTTAGTATGTTAATTGTTGGTATATACTTCGAAATAAATGGTATTCCAATGATATTATATTTAATGTCAGTGATATGGAATATTTGTTTAAATGGCTTATTTAAAATTTTGCTTTGCTCCATTGTTCTGGTGGGGAGGAGAAATAATTGGATTTTTCCGTAGTTTATCAATGTTGATCCTTGTGCTGTTGCTAACTTACTGGAGGTTTCAAGAGGTGTTAGCTTTGGGTGTAAAGTTTTTATTTCATTCCATGTGGGGATGTTTATTATGTTTGATTCTGCTCCTGAATCAATTAAAAAATCTATTTCAAGGTCTGGTGGTTGAAATTCTTTATTTCTTGGGCTTTCTAAGAGAAATGGAATTGTCCAAATTTTTTCTTTGGGTTGTTCTTTTTGTATATTTTGATAAATTTGGTTTGTATTCAAGCATTTTGTTTTGGTATTTTTATTGGTTTGATTTGTAGTGTTAATCTCATTTGTTTCTTGTGTCTTTGGTGTGGAATTTATGGGTGTAGTGTAATAATTTTGAAGAAATTCTGATTGATTTTCATATATGTGTGATGAAAAGGGTTGTTCATATATGACAGATTCATAGTCATTTTCGACTTTTATCATATTGATAGAAAGAGTGTTTTCAGTATCACTTTCTGAATCTGATGATGTACAGTTTATTTGATTGAGTTGTAACGTATCAGTTACTGTGTCATCAATACCTGGAGGGTCTGATGTTGTTTCTGGATTAGATTGTACTTGATTGATTTGTCTTTGATGTTTAGGTGTACTACTTCTGTGGCGATTATTAGAATTATTATAGTTATTATTATTCCGGTGTGGTGGTTGGGAATAATTTCTATAACGATTATTATAACTTGAGTGTCGATTTTGTGAATTATTTCGTGATCTGTTTTGGTAATTATTGTTTGGTCTGTTATAGTTCGATCTATTATATGAGTTATTCCTTGATTGATTGTTCGGGTAATTCTGGTTTCGGTTGTTTGAATAACTTCTATTTCGATTATAGGAGTAGTTTCTATTCCTATTGTATGATGAATTTCGTGATTGGTTGTTTGGATAGTAGTTATTTCTTGATTGGGAATTAGATCTAGAAACAAATCGTTGTGTATTTGAATTCGATCTGGAGTAGTTACTTCTACTATTTGGTCTATTGTAGTGATTTTGTGATGAATTTTGTGTATTTCTTCGTTCTGGCGATCTTCCTCTATAACTTGAGTTATATGGTGATTGATTTCTTGTATAATTTGTATTGTTCGGGAGTGGTTTTCCTGAACTGTTGTTGCTGTGGACTGTTTTGTTCGGTAGATTTTGATCTTTTTTCATGTATTGATAGAATGATTTATTTGGTTCTTTATATTTTTGAGGTTTATTTTGATTGTCTTGCTGTTTTTGTCTACATTCGGAAATACTATGTCCGTATCGTCGGCAATAATTACACCATTTTTTGAAAGATGGTTTGCCTTTAAAGTTCGGGTTCTTTTCGTAAATATTGAGTATTTCAGTGATTTTTTCAACGAGGTCTGTCTCTGATTCCTGTATATTATTAATATTAGTGGGAGTCGTTTCAATTCTATTAACGTATTGTAATTTCAGATTTTCCGTTTCTTCTAGTTTCATCGTGATTTCTGCTTGTTCTAATTTGTCTACTAGTTTTCGAAAATCTAAATCGGGTTCTCGAATTGAAGAAGGATGGGATGCTCTCTTTTTTATTGCTATTTTCCTTAATTGTGGTGTTAAGGTCATCATTAAGATTTCTGTCATCTTTGTGTTTTTATAGTCATGTGTATTTAGTGAATATGCTTTTCGAACTAGTGTTTCGATTCGTACTGCTATTTGCTTGATGGTTTCGTTTGGTAATATGCGAATTTCATTACATAAAACTCTTTGTTGTTGTTTGTTTCTTTCGGAGTCAAACATTTTTGAAAATTCTTGTGTAAACCTTTTCCAGTTTGATTTTATTTCTAGAGGTAGTACTGAAAACCATTTTTGGGCTGCGCCATCTAAGGTTGTTTGTATTAACGCTGTGCGTCGATGTATCCAATTTTGATGTAGTGGCGTATTAATTGGTTCAGGTCCAATGTTTAAAATCAGGTTTGCTGTTACTGCATTTAAATAATCTTCTACAGAGTATTCAGGGTCTGTTCCTGTGAAAACCATTAAAGGTTTGTTTGATGTTATTGATGATCCACCCATAAGGTATGGATTCATTGTCATTTGTAATGATTCTGCTGCATTTGGCATTTGAGAAAAATTTGAAAGTTGGTTTCTTGTTATTTCATGTTGTTGGAGATAATATGGGAGTGGTATTTCATTTTGCATTTGTAATGGTTGATACGAGTGTGCAGTCATTGGATTTTGTTGTTGAATTGGTTGAAAAGATTGTGTATTAATTAGATTTTGTTGTTGAATTGGTTGTTGATGTTGTGCATCAATTGGTTGTGGAGAAAAATTTCTATGATTTGTACGTGTTTTCTGTATTCCTTGTCTACGATATTCTTGAGTATTTGGTGCAAATATATCTGGTTGTAAGAAATCATCATCTGAGGATAAATAATCCATTTGATAAGATGTCTGTTTTTTATTTTTATTTTGTTGAAAAAATGGGTAATTTTCACTGTGATCCTGTGGAGGATTTGTTTGGAAATTTTTTGAATTAGGTTGGGTCATTGGGTTATCCCAATTTCGAGATCTTGTATATTGGTTTAAATTTCTTTGTGGTTGGTTATATGTTTTTGATGGGTGTGTATAATTATAATTATGGTCTGTAAAGTTGTTTCTAGTGAGTGTTTTGCGTGTTTTTGATGGTATTGTCATGGGTCTGTATGTTTGGTAATCCATATGTGAATATTTAGGGGCAACCGAAGGTTTAACGGTTGATTGTAAGGTTACCTGTGTTTGTGAAGGATTTGTATTTCTTGGTGTTGTTAAATTTGGGCGTATTGGTGAAATACTTTGTTGTGTAGTTGTTGTGTGTACAATTTCTTCATTTATGAAGTGTGATGGTGTCTGGATATCTTGTTGAGTAAGATTCCTAGTTCCATTGAGGTTTTCATTGTGTATAACTGTAGAGTTTAAACTATTATTTTGTGTATCGGGTAAAAATGTATTATAGTTTAATGGTGTTGCATCAATGGTTAATGGTATTACTTTTACATAATCTCTTATGTAAGATATCGTACTTATTGCTTGACTTGAGATTGATTGTGGGAAGCTTATAAATGCGGGATGAGACCATTCGGGGTCCCAAACATAATCTGATTGTTCTGTGATAGCGGTATCATCGTTCGAGTTTTGGGGTCTAAAATTTTTTCTTGCTTGTGCAATTAAATCAATATTGTGTGTGAAATAATCTATTATGAACCATGCCAAAATTTTTTGTAGATCGTGTTTTGTATGTTGTGAAACGTCGTCTTTCGTGAAATTTTCTTTAATGATGTTTAAATAACTAGAGAGTAGTGTGATTTCATGTCGTACTCTTAAATGTTTAGATGTTTCTGTCGGTGAGACATTTGTTATTGGGATTTCGTTTTCTAATATCGAAATATAACTATATATTATTGCGAAAACTTCATTGGTGAATATGGAGTTTGCTCTTTGTGAGTTATGATATTGGATGCTTTTTATATATTCTGAAAAAACTTTTGAAAATTCTAAATCAAGATCGTCTGTTTGAATTATATATTTTCTATTATTATGGTTTGGTGAGGTGAATTCTATGGAGTAGATTCCATACTGTTGTGTTATGTTGCATATATCTTTTAAGTAGTGGTCTATGATTTGTCTTTTGATTTTTACATCTGGGAACTCTGTTTTACATGGACTGATTCCGGGTTCAAATAAATTTAATAGTAAATTTTTGCAAAATATGTGCTGTCCTCTATCAGTGGTTGCATCTACTATAAAAGGAAAGATTTCATCATCATCTGGACTTTCTTCACCTGGGGTGTGCGTTGAGCTCATTTTTTCGTTCGATGACTGTTAATATGTAATTATCAATGTGTCTAATTGGTTGATTCCAATTGTATAAATGTACTGGTTTGTGTTTATACTGCTTTTTTATTCTTCTTTTTCCTCTTTTTGATGAATTTGAAGTTGTTTCTGAGTCAGAAAAATATAATTGATCGTGAAGTGGGCAATTTTTATCTATTGATTCTTTTAGTTTGTAAAGTTCGTCTGAACTGTTGGTTTCTGATTCTGAAAATGCGTTTCGATTTTTTGAAAATCTTTTTCGTGTTATTTGTCTTTGTTTCGTTATTATTTTTCTTTTTAGTGTTTGTCGTTTTGTTCGAATGTATCCAACTGTTTGTGTATGAGGTGTGATTACAAGGTCGTATTTTTTGTTATCTATTTCACAATTGTGTAAAACGATTGTTTGTTTATTTCCTAGGTTTTTAAATGACATAAGGTTTAGGATGACGGATGCAAAAGGTTGTTAAATGGTTTCTATTTTCTTAAACTGTTAGTTCTTACTATTTTTTGGTTAGCTTAACCTGGGTCTATTTGTTCAGGGTTGGAGAGAAAAGTATATCGCTTCCGAAGAATGATTTTTTACTTTCTCGTGGCTAGTATAAGTTAAGGTGTTAACTTACTTAATCTTACTTAGGGGTAGTGATTGTGTTCAAGGGTTGGAGAATAGTAAATCGATCCACAAGGTTCAGGTATAATTAGAACGCGAGTAGTTCGTTAGATACTATTTTAAACTTACTAAGTCTAAGATTTATCCTGGGTCTGGTAAGAGGGGGGGTCAAGTGAAGGATGAATAACCGAAGTTCTTCACTGTTTATCCTAATTTGAATGATTAGTTTTGTTTAAAAATTTCTATTAGTTTTGGGTCTTTAGAAAGGGTTGGGTAGTGAATCGACGTTTGAGGTCGTTAGACACTAATTAAGTGGGTGGGGGAGAACAAAGTTGTTCTGTTTGATCCAAGGATAAGCCTTGATGATCAAATTTGAAATTTAATTAAGTAGAAAATGATTTAAGATCCAAGGATAAGCCTTGATGATCTGGTTTTAAAATTAAGTGAATTTAAGTTTTAATAAAATTTTAAATGTGTGTAAAGGAAAGATTTAGTGTTTTGATGATATTAGTGGGTTTATGATTGCTGTTATGTTTTAGGTGATGGAGCTGGAACAACAGGATGATTTATGATTACTAACCATTTATTGTCATGCTACTAATTTTTATTTTGATTTTTCAATAAATATTTTTCAAACATGTTTTGTATATTACTGCAGAGTTTTAGGAAAACGATCTTAGATCTTTTTATCAATCGTTATTGTATATTAATAATTTTGTTTAGCGCCTGAAATGATTTTGAAGATTAACTTCAAGGTTTTATGTTTGCAAATGAAAATCTAAATTCATTGCCAGTAGTATTCTAAATATAAAAGTTTGTTCTGGTTTTTGCCTAACTATCATATAGCTATATGGCAAATTTCTACTTTGTCGTATGTCGTCTCTGGTTCGAGGTCTTCTTCCAATTCCGGGTAGTTCTGTTATGGTTCGGAATATTGGCTCTGATCTATTGAGTCGTAGAGACATTTCGATTAAATTATTGTCGTTTAACATTTTGTAAATGTTTTTGTCTAATTTCTAATCTATTTTGGTTAATTCTAAGCTATTAAGGTCTTGTTCGAGACTTATGGTCGCACCAGATGAGTTAGGACCGAGTTGGTTAACTCATAGAGTAATTTCGGATAGGGTACACCGTCTGCTCGTCACGCTATCTTATTTTCGGCCGGATAGATTCGTGCAACTTCTTAGTCTAATACCGATCCTAATCTTACTCTTATACTATCTAGTCTCAGGTTGTTTAACTAGTCTCTGCTAGGCTCAATAGATCTAGGGTATACTGGTTTATTGCGGCTGCTGAAGTGCTCGGGAGAGTCCAACTAATTTCTAAGTTAAATTCAAATCTCTCTGGTGCTGAAATTACAAGTAACTTCAGCACTTACAAATAAGTGGGTTGTTAGTTAGATGGATCATGATTGGTTAATATTAAATACTTTACATTGGTAAAATATCTAAATTATCCAATCATAAAATGTAGTTTAGATCAGGTTCCATAATACTTTAATGTGGACAAAATAGAAACCACGCTTGTATTTTCGAATCCCTTTTTTCTATACCAGGGGCTATTCAGATACGTAGAACTTAGAAAAAAAAAATAAAACGATAAAGTAGCAGCTTTTTTATACTTGAAAAAATTTCCAGGGGACTCAGATGGACTATCTGCAAGTGATGAACCAAATTGAATCAACTGCTACCAATTCTCCCGCCCAATCGATGGACCTGTCAACTGTCAATCAAAATCAGACAGCAGTGGAAATGTCAACTAATACTCGACAGACACTGAAACGCGTGAAAAGGTACAGAAAAAGGAGTAAAAGCAACAGCTATGGCACGAAATGAAACTGATTTGGTAAAACTCAGAAAAGATTTATTAAAAATGCGAATGAGGAAAGAGAAGCGTAGTGATTTACATAATGCCTGTGCAGCGAGCAAAAAAAGCAGCCTGGGTTTCGAATTTAAACTTATGTCAGTATGAACTTTGCTGCCTAAAAATTTAAGAGCAAAAATAACGGTAATTTGGTTCATAGCATTTCTAATGAAAGTCATAAAGTGGTTTTGCATTTCGGCAATTTGATATTAATAGCAGGCTTCTACGAGCGTAGGCAGAGCTCTGACAAATTGTCTACCCGCAAATATTCTGCAATCGTTTTGCACCATCAAACATCGTCAATTACGTCATGATTAAGAGTCGATGAACGTAGTTCATACTCTTATATAGATCGTTATGATTTTTCATGTTCTTTTTCAGAAAAAATCTTTAGAATTCCTATAAATGCACATATGAATGCCCTTAGGTATATATCCACTTTTTGAGTTCACTTCAAGTTCATTTGTTAGAAGGTATAGGCAAAACGCATGTCAATTATAAAACTGCAAAAGCGCAAAAAATGTGATTTTTTTTCGAGTTGCGGAAGTAGAAAATGGGTTATTTTTATCAAAAATTGCCGATTCAAAATTGTTCCTGAAATTCAAAGAACGCTATGACCTATTGTATTTTTTATTTGAAATTGTTTAAGCTCAAAATTTTTTTTTTGCGGTCTGATTTTTGATTTCTTTCTAAGTTCTGTTAGTTTTTTTGTTTGTTAAAAGGCAGACAAACTCCTCTATCGAACAGCGAGTGTGAGGGTCACAAAAAGTGATTGACCTCTAGCTTCTAAAGTGGTTTTTAGTTTTCAGGTTACCCAGCGTATTGAAAATTTTACTTATTATACAGTTTTCTCAAATCGGGTTAGTTTTATCAAAAAAATGCCAATCATATAAGCTTTAGAAGTTGAAAGTGCAATAAGGGAACTATTTTTTTCTTTGAAATTCGAAAATTGAGATTTTTTTCGAAAACAAGTCAGTATTTTTTTCTGATTACTTGCATTTATTGAATCTTTTCCAAATGTTTGTGATCTATGTTTCTAACAACCAAACAGTTTCAAAATTTTTTCCAAAAAACTCCAGGTTCATTGATTTGACTGATTTTCAATGTGTATTGAACACATAATTGGAGAAGTTTTCCCATGTTTTTTTTTTCGTTTAGACTTTTACTATGTTGAATTAAGAAAATTTGAACAATCTATTTCTTTCAATACAAAAATTCTAAACTTAACTAGGCTTTTCAATTGATAAATGACAGACTAATTTAAAGACCAACTAAGTGTTGAGCAAAAAAAAATGGACTAGCGTGAAAACATTTAATTAATTTTGAGGTTTCTTTGGAGGATATAAATAAATTTTGTCAATAACATGTTAGATCAAAAGTTTATCGAAGTCTGTGATTTAATTTGCCTCAATTTAGCCAGTAGAAAAATCTGTGCGGCGGAAGAGCTTGATATTTCCGTATTTGTACTAAATTTGTATAACATTTGATTAGAAACTTGTTTTGAGGGTTTGTTACTTTCGATCAAGTTGAATTCAACTGGAAAAATATCTCGTCAATAATTAGCAATATGAACAACTATAAACAAAAAATTTACGATGGAAAATTGTTATTACCAGACAAAACAGATTCGTCAAGACATGAAAGCGAACTTAGAAAAAAATTTTGTTTTCAATTTTAAGTCGTAATAATCGTGTGTGCTGTCAAGCGCAGAGAAGCTATCAGTATACGTTGACAAGCCTGTCAAAGAGTAGTCTTTTCTGTAAAATTTTTCTATTCTACAGATTGAATTATTTTGTTAAGCGAAGCTCTTTTTTGAGACTCAAGGCCGTTTTCTTGCGTCCAGAACTTTCACGTGGTACCAGTTTTGCAACCGAATCCGGTAAGGCTCAAGCCGACTTGAAGCTAATGGCTGAGTGAGATTTAGTCGTAGCAGACTATCATTGCCGTGGCAGTGAAGCGAAAACTCATTCTCTGTGAACGCCTTACGACTATGCTAAGTGCCTCGACGATTAATTGACTTTGATTCGATATAAACTAAGCTCTAGCTGAACTTTGAACATCCTAATTGCTTGAAAATGAATCTACAAATCGCACGCTTATGTAGCAATAAAACTCTGGATTTGCATTTAACTTTATAGCTCCCGACAATCATGTTTAGTCACTTACTTTTGTTTGGCATGGTTATTTAACCTTTCACCTGTTTTTCGAAATGCATAAAACGATAACAATTACATTACAGTGCAAAACTATGCTTTCAAATTTCAAATTGCATAATCAGGTATCAGGGAAAAAATTCTGGTGTTGTTTAAAAACTGCTGGGGTTTATTTGTTTTAGTAGGTAATTAGCGGTTTAGAAGTTTCGTACTTTAAACATGAGGGGGAGGGGATTGTAAGAAGGTTTCTGAATCACATACTAATATAGTTAGGAAAATAACTGCTCGGATATCAAGGCAAAACCCTGAATGTTCCGTCTGCACGTTAATCCATATCATATATTTTTCTTTCAGGGAAAGTTTCTCAAAAATATAATTTTGTACAATATCAAAGATCAAGTTCATTAGTTCGAGTCGTACTTATTTGATTCGACCGACTAGCAGGCCTCAATTCAAATTAAAACAGTTTTGTTGAGCGGGATAATTCGCCATACGGGTTGACATCCTTAAAATAAAAACGCCTATCATAAATTTTCATAAATGAAGTCTATGAATAAAACGCTTATCATAAAATTTGCCTATAGTTTTTTCTTTGAAAGTTATATTGAACTGATTTAAAACTCAAACGAAAAAATGATGGCAGTTTTGGTAATACGAGAGCAACTTTTTTATCAAAACATTTTTTAAACAGATTAAAAGCTTATCATATAATTTCATATATAAAGAATGTTTGATATGCATTCTTGCATAGAAAAAAATACAAGTAGGAGGTAAAAATATTTTAGTTGCAAACTTGCCTCTGGTTGCAGAGTTTTTTGGTTGCAAACTTGCCTCTGTGATCGAATACACGTTTTACGAAAAAAAAGTTTTATGCAAAATCTGACTTTTTGTTTCAATTACCTAGTAGTCCAGCTCGAGTTTTTCACGCAAAAATCGAAAAGTTGCAAGAAAATGTTTTTTAAACCTAATTGTTTTTTTTTGTTTTCATATGGTAAGACAAACAAAAAAATTGCAAGAAATAACAGGCATCTTTTCTCAACAGTCGAAATTTTCGGGAAAAAGTTTTCTAGCCAAATACAAAAAACTAAATTTTTGATATTTTGATCTGTGTGAACTTACAATAACTTTCATGGGTAGTATCACCAAATGCAGTTTACCTCTGTATTTACTGCCAGTTTTAATCTGGGTTTTTTTATGACAGTAAATCATCGGGTAGTGTAGTGTAGTTCGGGTGAAACACAAAACTTACAAATCAAAGTTTTTTATTTTCTTTTATGAAAAAAAATGCCTATCATGCAATTTCATAACATGCAAAAAATGATTTTCATACGCTTCAAAGTACAAATAAATAATTTGGCTATTTTAATAAAAAAAGTTTTTGCAAAGTTTGTTATTTATGATTGGTAATTATTTTGTTAAAAAATGATTGTTTTTTGATTTCAAAAACATGGCAAAAATTGTTTATTATGAAATTGCATAGTATGGAAAAAAGCTTGTTATGTTTATTGCATACTATTTTCTCGCCTTTGAAATAGAATGAAATGGCATGACTAGCATTTTTTTATAAATTGAAATTGTAAAATTGTATGATAGTCATTTTTCGCCACTCCGTTCACGCTTAAATATTTCGCCTAAAAGTGTTCAAATTGCGCGTAAATTGTCCCGAGAAACGCCAAATTGGCAAAATTCAAGCTCCCAAAACTTTGGTAAAGTATCTTTTTAAACTTGGTTTCAGGAAGTCGATATCTTCAATGAGGTTTAAAAACGTTCTGTTAAAAGCTATCATTTCGATCGTCGAATATTCACTGAAAAAAAAACAAATCCAAGCATAAATATTCCATTTTCTTCTAAAATCGGAACAATTTTTCCCCATTTATGACTTGCTGACAATCATCCGCAATCTTATATTTGCTTGGGCACTGCTAAACTCCCCCATAATGCGTGCAGGATTTCTCGGGCTCTTCTTTCAGATTCTTGTTGATTTCTCGCCAAAGACCCAAAAAGAATGCCTGTGCTCCTCTACAAGCGTCTCAACGAATGCTATTTTTAAAAAAATGCGAGATCTCTCCTAATCAGAAAATTACTTCAATTGTTGGGGGGAAGGGGGTTTCACAAGCCAAGTGTATTTGAATTTGAATTCAATTTCCAGCTGCGGACAACCTTAAAAGCTCTATATTACCTGGAATGACAACTGACTCGCAATTCACCTCAGTGAGCAGTTATTTATTCGATCCATTATCAGAGAGCACAAATATAGTGAGTTTGCTAATTTGAAAAGATTGTAAAAACGGGAAAATGTTTGTGTTTGTTCAATTTAGAAAAAAGTGTCAGAGGCAACCTATTTTTGGATATTCTCAATGCTACCAAATCTGACCTAAAGCCAGACATTTTTATCTTAGATATCGTTCAGAGACTCAAGCTACTAAATCTGACCTAAAGCCAGACATTTTTATCTTAGATATCTATCGTTCAGAGACTCAAGAGTACCTAGTGATTGTACTTTCCAAAGTTTATATGATCCATCTCAGATTCGTTTCAAGTGGTGTGACTAACTATGTGATAAGTAATGGCTATCTCAACTCTCCAGATCACAAAAATGTGAGCTTTGTCTTTAGCCGAATTGGTCATCAAGTAATTTCAAGTAAATTAGAAAGGAATTTATTTGTTTGTCGGGAGTCGAGACAAACGAAACATACCGGTTTCTGGTCGAAAATGTCGAAACATATCTATGCGGGGTCGGAAAAACAAATTTTTAAATTTCGGTCGAAAAAATTGAAACAAATCGAACTTGGTCGAGAAAGTCGAACCATGTCTGAAGGGGTCAAACAAAGCCGAAGACTTTTTTGATGGGTCGAGGAAGTTGAAACAAACCAAGTTTGGTCGAGAAAGTCAAAAGATACCAAAATTGGGTCGAGAAAGTCGAAACATACCAAAATTTAGCCGAGACGGTCGAAACATACCGTTTTTAAGTCGAAAAAGTCAAAACAAATCAGCGAGCACCTCAACCCGGGAACCCCAGGAAAAATTCTATCGCACAAAGTTTGTAACTTTCAAATTGAGTTATAACTTTAGATGAATTGAGGCGCCGTGTAAAGAAAAAAAAAGAAAAAAAATTGATCTTGAATGAGCGATATTTTGACAGTTTTCTGAATTTAATTATAAAACTAATCTACAGGGTGTTTTCAAAAACGCTTTTAATTGCGCAAAAAATTACATTTATTGAATAGACACAACAAAAAATGTTCAACGTTGCAAGTCAATTTTCAATAAAAAAAAATCGGTATCTGATCGCAAATTGAAAAATTTGCATCTGGGAAAAACAGCTTTAAAAAAATGACATCTGAAAATTTCAAACGTCAGAAACTAATTTTTTCGGAGTTTCCTGAAAATTTAACGAGTTCCATAAAACGACAATTCCAATTTTCTAAATTTAATTCAGATTGGCGTATCATTCGTCACATTCTTTTTTATATGCATCACAGATTAATCTGTCAAAATGTGGAGCTTCCTAAGACGCCTGTTTGCCAGGGTTGACTTCCATAAACCGACAATGCTAGCCATGTCATTCGATAATTTAAGTCTATGAAAAAGTACAAATCATAAAAACTCCATAGATTTTGCTAAAATGATGTCATCGAAATTTCAAAAGACTTTCTTCTTATTTTAGCTTTAAAGTAAATGTTTTGTACAAAATAGAAAGGAAAATTATTTTTTTGTCCAGAAAAATGCTAATCATACAAATTCCCTAAATAGTATTTTATGATGGTGACAACAAAAATTGTGAATTTGCCGCGGAAATTGCTTTCGTAATTTTTTCAATCGCAAAACGAATGTTGTACTGAAGCAAGCATTTTCCTAAAGAAAATTTTTCCAAGCAAAACTGTTAAATTTTTTGTGTGCATAACATAAACCTGGATACACAAAAACTGGATTTTTTTCCGTTTCTAGACCAATTTTTCCAGAAACGATCACAACTCCTTTTTCTTGTGCATGGCATTTTTATGTATGCATTAATCAATGTCTGATTAATGCATAATTCAAATTTTGGATAGTATCATTCTCGAAAAGTTTTGCCAAATTTAAAACTTTGATCCTTTCAGTATATGATTGCTGCACAACAACTCAGATAGTTTGCATTGCAGTCTTAATGCAAGACGGGCAGAACTTCGCTGACTCTAGTTTTGAGTAAACAGTAGTTTGTGTCACTTGTGTTTGATTACGACCACATCCCAAAAGTTTTGAGGTTTTGAGTTTTAAAGAAAACAAATAAAAAATCAACCATAGACTTTTCACGCAATTTTCTGCATCTATGGAATTGTATAAAAAGTGCATGATTATCATTTTTCCATATATGAAAATTGTATGAGTAGCATTTTTGGCCAACCCGGATGATCCAAAATAAAGATGCTGGATACTCGTCCACCATAACACTTAATTTTTTTAACAATGACGAAGAGAATAAGAGCAACAATAAGTAATGAATTAATAAATTGATAAATTTTCATCATATAACCTGCGCCCATTATGCTTAGACTAATTCCTAAGAGGAACTCGCCGCGCTTCTCGCAGCGCGCGTCAAATTTGAACCTTCAATCATATGATTGCTGGGCACCACTATTACCGGAGCGCCAAAATGCCACCATCGTTCCCTAAATTAATCGACACAAAATATTGATTTCATTAACTGATGTCATAATGGTACACGATGGAATTTGAGGATGGTCTGTCTTTTTTAAAAAAACTGACAGAAAAATACCTAATCTCACAAAAGATGATGGTTGCTTGCACAAAAGAGAATTGAGTGCAGAACTTCGGCATATCCAAAAAAAAAGTTTTGATGAATTGAATTGATTTCAGCAGAAATTAATATAAGTAGCATAGCATTCAGTTCAGAATAGCATTCTTTTGATTCCAAATGTCTTGGATTCCTCCCTATTTGCTCGCGAAAAATCAGTAATCGTTAGTGATTTTAATTTTGTTCTTTGTTACCGTCGATAAGAAAAAACAAAAATAGTGCTCATAATTTTTTTTTCCATAAACTGGATCGAATGATGCTCAAAACGTTTCGGTTATCAAAAACTACATTGCTTCTGGCACTCCGGATAGATGCTTGAATTTAGCAAACATGTTATTAAAAAGAACTAATCAGAGTGCATAGGAAGACTTCCTGCTGATTGCAAGGGCGCATATTTGTGATGGGTATGCTTCCTTAATTGGATTTCGATAACCTATTATCTTTTCTGTTAGGTGCATCAATAATATTGTTAAGTTAGAACTTCTAACAGTTAGCAGGAAAAACGTTTCCACTTTACAATCAGAATTGAATTTTATTAAAAGCACAAGAAGTCGTTTTATTGTTTTCCGTAACGAACTCAGTTTATTGACGGCAGGGAACTTGGACATTTTAGTTCAGAGCCTGACAAAACATTTGGTAAGTTGGTGAAAAAAAAATTTGTTTCGGATTCGGTCTATCATAAGTTCAATATAGCACAAAGACATTTGAAATCCAGATAAAGTGTAACTATTTTTTTGGAAAACAAGGAGCTGAATCATTTTATGAGGTTAAGACTTTTGGCAGAAAAAACTACCGTTTTGAACACTCGGCTCTTGACAAAAGTTACACGAAGTTTTCTTCTAAATTTTTTGGTTGCGTTCAATAATTCGACGTGTAAGTAAATTACCAGATTAGAAGACTGAATTACATAATTACAACATGTTCGTTTGTAGAATTCATTTTCCTGGAGCTATAACAATAATTTTAAAATTGCGAGGCTCATGGTAAGTGTTTTTTTGGTTTTTTTATTCAGTTTTTGTTTTGAGGGAAAAATTTGTCATCTGAAACAAAACTAGCTCTAAGAAAATGATTACCTAATTGAATGCTGTGTTTTTTGTTTACTGATCTTGTTCGCTGGTTTTCAATTTACTGTACATCAATTAGTGACCGAACACCTCTTTTTTTTCCAGTTTGTTTATCCTTCTCGGAGTATCATCAGCGAAAATATGCTCATTTCGTCCAACTTACTTTTTCTAGAATTGTTTCAATTTTTAGTTTTTTTTCTGTTTAAAACTTGGAGGCAATCAATGGACGATTTTGCGTGAATGAACCCCTCTTCCCTCAACCAAAACAACACAAACATTAATATCTCAACTTCGGCGTTTAGTTGATAGTTTGGCCTAATTTTGTCTTGAATGTTCATAAACGCCCATACCCGTATTGTTCTGATTTAAAAAAAATTAACTAACACTTTTTTCCAACTTTTTACAGGATTTTTCATACCAATTCAAAAATCTTACTTCATGGTGAATTCAACTCAATATTTGAAAAGAATATACAAATTTTTATGAAGCGTTGTGAATCTACATATCACTTTTTTTTTTTTTTTTGGCGAGATTCATGGACGCGTTCTGTATATTATTCTGACTCAGATACTTATTTTTTGGATTCAATTCTGCAAATCAATCAATCCGAGAACTGCATCACCCAGTGAGGAGCATATTAATTAAGAAACCGGACTGAGGGTGGGAATAGTGAAAAATAATTTATCCAACCATTGCAAATGGGGAAGAACTTTGTATTCGAGTGTGTTTGGTTTTTTGTCATTAGTTTTTTTAACTCAAAATCAGGTACCAAAAAAAACCATTAAAAGGAGTCGAATGTTATATCATAAAAAAAATCTCTAGTTTGAAGGATTTTGAAAAATTTCAAAAAGTTGTCACAGTGTTTAGAAAAACTGGTTTGAATTTTTTTTTAGTTTTAGTCATATTTTGAGTTGGTAACGAGATCGAGTAACATCCGTTTTTTGAACACCGGTCTTTTAGGCTAAAAACATTAAATGCTTTTACAAAAAGCAAACTTGAATTTGAAAGCTTCTTTCGGCGGTTTTTATTCAATAATTTTTTTCTAACTTTGTAAAATGATTATTCGAATTTTTTGTAAAACATTTGATTTTTTTCACTTTTTTTTTATTCTTTAAGGTCAACCGTTGCCTACTTTACTAACTTGATAGTATTGTGTATAGTTTTGTTATCTCACTACTTTCAAGAAAATTTAATTTGAAAAAATTTTTAAATAATTTTTTTTTTCTAATAAACTCACAGCAATTTAGTAGAATTTTAATTTTAATTTAAGTTTTGTTGGTTTTTCTTTTCGGTAAAATTTAGTATAATGGTTTGTAAGGGCAAGTTAAGCAATCAAATACTTGTCCTGATACAATTATTTTTCTAGTACTATGATTAAACAACGGACAAAATCAAAAAAATGTCGTGTCGTGAAAAAAAAATTTTTGGTTGGGAAAATTGTGCAAGCCGTCTATGAATCATTCCCATAGTTTTATTATTAATTCAATGCAATTAGCGGGTTCCTTTGGAGATTGTCAACACCTTGACATGTCACTAACTGAACTTAATACCACTTTTCCAAAAGTAAGATTAGCTGAAAACAAGGATAGTCAGTTGCTGTGAAAATAGCGAATTGGTAAGGTTTTTTTTAGCCTCATAAATTTTTTGTTTTATAAGATACATTAAAAAAATCAGTCGAAAAACTATCAAGTCTAGCTAGGGTGTAAGTTATATCAGACGTGGAGCATAAGAAAAGAATAAATCTTCAATAGTTTTTCCAGATTGTATTTTGTTGTGCTGGGGTAAAAATTTTGTGAGTGCTAACATTTGAATACTAAATTAGCAACGGAAAAAACTTAGGGAGAGGAAACAAGGTTGACAATCTTTGAGCTTGCACAAGTTAAGTCGAAATTTTTTAAAAATATTTGAAGTTTCCAGTTCCTCTTGGAACTTCAATGAACAACACTTGCCCTTTCAACTACAATGAAAAGTGTCCAAAGCACAAGAAAAAGTTGTGATGTGGCAACAAAGCTAAAAATTTTTGTGCAGACAACATTTGGGCCAAAAAAGTTACTTTTTTCAAACTCCAAGTTCTTCCAGAGACTACAATGGACAAAATTTGCTTCTGCAACTACAATTAAACTTGGTTATAGCACAAGCAGCATCAGTGATGGATGTAGTAACTAAGCGGACAAAAATTGAATAGACAAACATAAATCCGGCTATTCAATTTTCCCAAAAAAAAGGTTTTTCACTTGCGTACAACATCTCAAAAAAACAACATCCGGTCGGGACTCGAACACAGGGCTGCAAGGTGAGAAAGCAATGATGTTACCTCTGAGCCAAAGGTAAAAGATCCTATATTCAACAATAAAACTAGTTGAAAATGTGTAAAAAAAATTGTTTGCGGGAAAAAGTATAATACCGATTACAAGACACTTGCTATCAACTTACAATAAATAACTCCATGTAAATTTATAATCAATATTGGGCTCAAATTTAAATAATATCTGTGTGGACTCAAATTTTATTTCCAATGGCGTACCATTGTTGAAAGTACTACCCAAAATTTTTCTACTTTCTGGTACATACAAATTTTGAGCAATAAGCTTAATTGATTAATTTTTTTTTGGTTACGGTCGATTAGAAAATTCAAAATTAGTGATCGAAAGCCTGGTTTTCAGATATTTAATTGAATAATTCTTAAAATTTCTGCAATTCTCTTTCACTACACAGCTCTTGGCAGTTAAAAAGCTAACTTAGTTAAGCTAGTTTTTTCTAATGAAAAAAAGTCAAATAAATCAGACTGCATCAGAAGATTTCCTTCTAATTGCTGAGCTCATATTCGATTAGGGTGCTTTTGCAATTACTTTTGATAAATTATTATCGTTTTTGACAAAAAAAAACACAAATTGTAAAGAAAACATTGTCAATCTAGAAGTTCGAACAGATGAAACGATTGAAATTTCCACTTTGCAATTACAGTTGTATTGTATTGAAAAAAACAGTAAAAACAGAAGAAGACTGTTTATGACGGCAGGTAATTTTGTTTCGACTTTCGATACAAAAGTAACGGAATATTTGTGCTCGGGTGGTTTTTTTTTCTTCAGACAATTTTCGACTTTTTAACTAACCATTTTTGAAGGAATTTTTTTGTATCATTCAAAAGCTATTGTTGCCAAGAGCTCAAATTTCAAAAAATATTTTACCTGTGATCATTTTTTGTAAAGTTATGGGGGATCAAAGATTGCCATATTGGCCAATTTGGAACAATTAACGCGTAATATATTTCGCGCTATTAACGCGTAAGAGGATAGTTAATCCGTCTTAAAATTGTTCCAAATTCGTTGAAAGAAATTATTTGCCATAATAGATCTGTTACAAGGAGCGAAATCTATCCTTTTGTACTTTAAATGGCGTGTGGGGGGATGATTTTCATAAAAAAGTTTCAAATTTTAGAACAACTTTTTTTTTCTTTTTATTTTATTACATTTAATTTTTTATGTTTTTACTGCTCCATAAAACCTTAAAAGGCAGTCGGAACATTCAGGGCTTCGCCCTAATACGAGCAGTCTTGTTAGTCCTTCAAATTTATATCCAAGAAGTAATCATTACATAACGACGCGGTGCTCGGTTCTTTTGGTATTGGTTTGCA
Source organism: Symsagittifera roscoffensis (assembly GCF_963678635.1). Taxonomy (NCBI): domain Eukaryota; kingdom Metazoa; phylum Xenacoelomorpha; order Acoela; family Convolutidae; genus Symsagittifera; species Symsagittifera roscoffensis. Next base: position 11,891,929 of record NC_087065.1, on the reverse strand, counting down.
CTCCAGGGATATTGTCCATGGATTCCATCAAGTTTGCAGAGAATTCTGAAAAAGATTGGACATATGGAATTGATATTTAAATGCTCAACCATACTTATAGACTTGTTTATCACCAACCACGGTTAATTTCGTAGACTGATGTCCTAGACTGACTTGGTAGTCGATGTAATTTGAGGCTGATGTGTCTTTTTTCAAAACAAAACTGATGAAAAAATACCTAATCTCTCAAAAGATGATAGTTGCTTTGAATCAATGCGACAGAACTGAGTGCAAAAACAAGTTTTGCTGAATTGAATTGATTTAAGCAGAAGTTAATAGAAGTAGCATTCGCATAGCATTCAGTTTAGAATAGCAGTCTTTTGATTCCAAATGACTTGGATTCCTCCCTATTTGCTCGCGAAAATTCAGGAACTGTTAGTGTGTTTAAGTTTGTGTTCTTTGTTACCTTCGATAAGGAAAAAACAAAAATAGTACTCATGAATCTATTTTTTTTCCATAAATTGGATTGAATGATCCTCACAGCATTTCGGTTATTAAATATACTACATTGCCACTGGCACTCCAGATAGATGCTTGAATTTAGCAAACATGTTATTAAAAAGAACTAATCAGAGTGCATAGGAAGACTTCCTGCTGATTGCAAGGGCGCCTATTTGTGCTGGGTATGCTTCGTTAATTGGATTTCGATAACCTATTATCTTTTCTGTTAGGTGCATCGATAATATTGTTAAATTGAACTTCTAACAGTTAGTAGGAAAAACGTTTCCACTTTACAATCAGAATTGAATTTTATTAAAAGCACAAGAAGTCGTTTTATTATTTTCCGTAACGAACTCAGTTGATTGACGGCAGGGAACTTGGACATTTTAGTTCAGAGCCTGACAAACTATTTGGTAAGTTGGTGAAAAAAAAATTTGTTTCGGATTCGGTCTTTCATAAGTTCAATATAGCACAAAGAATTTTGAAAACCAGTTAAAGTGTAACTATTTTTTAAAAACAAGGAGCTGAACAATTTTATGAGGTGAAGATTTTTTTCAGAAAAAAAAAATGCCGTGTTGGACACTCGGCTCTTGACAAAAGTTACACGAAGTTTTCTTCTAAATTTTTTGGTTGCGTTCAATAATCCGACGTGTAAGTAAATTACCAGATTAGAAGACTGAATTACATAATTACAACAAGTTCGTTTGTAGAATTCAATTTCCTGGAGCTATAACAATAATTTTAAAATTGCGAGGCTCATGGTAAGTGTTTTTTTGGTTTTTTTTTCAGTTTTTGTTTTGAGGGAAAAATTTGTCATCTGAAACAAAACTAGCTCTAAAAAAATGATGATTACCTAATTGAATGCTGTGTTTTTTGTTTACTGATCTGGTTCGCTTGTTTTCAATTTACTGTACATCAAGTTAGTGACCAAACGCCTATTTTTTCCCAGTTTTCTTATCCTTCTCAGACTATCATCAGCGAAAATATGCTCAGTTCTTCCACCTTACTTTGTCTAGAATTGTTTCAATTTTTGACTTTTTTTCGTTTTAAAACTTGGAAGCCATCAATGAACAATTTTGCGTAAATGAACCCCTCTTCCCTCAATCAAAACAATACAAACATTAATATCTCAACTTCGGCGTTTAGTTGATAGTTTGGCCTAATTTTGCTTTGAATGTTCATAAACACCCATACCCGTATTGTTCTGATTTAAAAAAATTAACAAAAACTTTTTTCCAACTTTTTACAGGATTTTTTATACCAATTCAAAAACAAACTTCATCGTGAACTCAATTCAAAATATGAAAAAAAATACAAGTTTTTCGAAGCGTTGTGGATCTACATATCACTTTTGTTTTTTTTTGGCGAGATTCATGGACGCGTTCTGTATATTATTCTGACTCAGATACTTATTTTTTGGATTCAATTCTGCAAATTATTCAATCCGAGAACTGCATCACTCAGTGAGGAGCATATTAATTAAGAAACTGGACTGAGGGTGGGAAATAGAGAAAAATAATTTATCCAACCATTGCAAATTGGGAAGAACTTTGTATTTGAGTGTGTTTGGTTTTTTGTCATTAGTTTTTTTATTCAAAATCAGGTACCAAAAAAAACCATTAAAAAAAGTCGAATGATATATCATATTAAAACGCTTTAGTTTGAAGGATTTTGAAAAATCTCAAAAAGATGTCACAGTGTTTAGAAAAATTGGTTTGAATTTTTTTTAGTTTCAGTCATATTTTGAGTTGGTAACGAGATCGAGTAACATCCGTTTTTTGAACAACGGTCTTTTAGCCTAAAAACATTATTTGCTTTTGCAAAAAGCAAACTTGAATTTGAAAGCTTCTTTCAGTGGTTTCTATTCAATAATTTTTTTCTAACTTTGGAAAAGGATTATTCGAATTTTTTTTAAAACATTTAATTTTTTTTCACTTTTTTGTTTTTTTTTTTGTTTAAGGTCAACCGTTTTCGATAATGCCTATTTTACTAACTTGATACTGTTGTATATACTTTCGGTATCTCACTACTTTCAAAAAAATTTAATTTGAAAAGTTTTTTAAATGGTTTTTCTTTAATAAACTCACAGCAATTTATTAGATTTTTGATTTTAAATTAAGTTGTTGAATTTTACTTTCGAAAAAATTTAGTATAATGGTTTGTAGGGGCAAATTAAGCAATCAAATACTTGTCCTGATACAATTATTTTTCTAGTACTATGATTAAACAACGGACAAAATCAATAAAATGTCGTGTCGTGAAAAAAAAAATTCTTTGGTTGGGAAAATTGTGCATGCCCTCTATGAATCATTCGCATAGTTTTATTATTATTTCAATGCAATTAGCGGGTTCCTTTGGAGATTGTCAAAACCTTGACATGTCACTAACTGAATTTAATACCACTTTTTCCAAAAGTAAGATTAGCTGAAAACAAGGATAGTCAGTTGCTGTGAAAATAGCCGATTGGTAAGGTTTTTTTAGCCTCATAAATTTTTTGTTTTATAAGACACATTAAAAAAAATCAGTCGAAAAACTATCAAGTCTAGCTAGGGTGTAAGTTATATCAGACGTGGAGCATAGGAAATGAATAAATCTTCAATAGTTTTTCCAGATTGTATTTTGTTGTGCTGGGCTAAAAATTTTGTGAGTGCTAACATTTGAATACTAAATTAGCAACGGAAAAATCTTAGGGAGAGGAAACAAGGTTGACAATCTTTGAGCTTACACAAGTTAAGTCGAAAATTTTAAAAAATATTTGAAGTTTCCAGTTCCTCTTGGAACTATAATGAAACTCACTCGCCCTTTCAACTACAATGAAAAGTGCCCAAAGCACAAGAAAAAGTTGTGATGTGGCAACAAAGCTAACAATTTTTGTGCAGACAACATTTGGGCCAAAAAAGTTACTTTTTTCAAACTCCAAGATCTTCCAGAGACTACAATGGACAACATTTGCTTCTGCAACTACAATTAAACTTGGTTATAGCACAAGCAGCATCAGTGATGGATGTAGTAACTAAGCGGATAAAAATTCAATAGACAAACATAAATCCGGCTATTCAATTTTCCCAAAAAAAAGGTTTTTCACTTGTGTACAACATCTCAAAAAAACAACATCCGGTCGGGACTCGAACACAGGACTGCAAGGTGAGAAAGCAATGATGTTACCTCTGAGCCAAAGGTAAAAGATCCTATATTCAACAATAAAACTAGTTGAAAATGTGCAAAAAAAATTGTTTGCGGGAAAAAGTATAATACCGATTACAAGACACTTGCTATCAACTTACAATAAATAACTCTATGTAAATTTATAATCAATATTGGGCCCAAATTCAAATAAAATCTGTGTGGACTCAAATTTACATTCCAATGGCGTACCATTGTTGAAAGTACTACCCAAAAATTTTCTACTTTCTGGTACATACAAATTTTGAGCAATAAGCTTCATTGATTATTTTTTTTTGGTTACGGTCGATTAGAAAATTCAAACTTATTTGCCATAATTGATCTTTTACAAGGAGCGAAATCTATCCTTTTGTACTTTAAATGGCGTGTGGGGGGATGATTTTCATTAAAAAAGTTTCAAACTTTAGAAAAACTTCTTTTTTCTTTTTATTTTATTACATTTAATTTTTTTATGTTATTACTGCTCTATAAAACCTTAAAAGGCAGTCGGAACATTCAGGGCTTCGCCCTAATACGAGCAGTCTTGTTAGTCTTTTAAATTTATATCCAAGAAGTAATCATTACATAACGACGCGGTGCTCGGTTCTTTTGGTATTGGTTTGCACTCCAGGGATATTGTCCATGGATTCCATCAAGTTTGCAGAGAGTTCTGAAAGAGATTGGACATATGGAACTGATATTGAAAAGCTCAAACATACTTATAGACTTGTTTATCACTAACCATAACTTTTCAGTAGGCATTGCAAGCGTCAGTTGCCTCTGGATTATAGCTTTAAAAAGTCTTAATCACTTGCTGAAGATTCTATCTTAAAAAAGTCTGAATCACTTTCTGAAGATTTGTCTGTAAAGTTGAGAAGCCAGAAAGCTCACATTTGGGCTCTGATACGAAAACGTGCTTGACGTAAGACAAGGTGATAGAAAATTTGACTTTGTTATTCGTGGCTTACAATTTACAGTCTTATTAAAATATAATTGTCGCAAGAACTTTCTTGTCGTAATAAAATTTGATGAATCATCTAAGTTTGTTATTCGGACTCTTTTGTTTGCGAAGTTCAGTGAAAAAGATAGCAAATCCATTTCTAGCTCTCTTGGAAATTAGGCGAAAACCATTTTATGAGAAGATGAACTTTTCAAAAAGTCACCTGCTTTCAACGCTTTCGACTAATAAAAAATATCTATCTGATTTGAAGTTTATTTCAATTTGTAGTGCATCTCGACTATCATTGAAATTTTTTTCTTCTAAATATAGATTTTTATGGGCATTTTTGACCATTGTGTGTTTTTTTTGGTCAAAGTAATATAAAAAACTGTTTTACAAATACGAATAACGATGCAAGTACCCTTGAACGTTGTGGCCACAATTAGTCTAATAAAAACTCAAATGAAAAACCTGTGAAAAAATATAATAAAAATCTCTGTAGTCTATCTTATTTCAATTTTAATCGTTGTTTTAAAGAGCAATAAAACGAGACAAGAACGCTCGTATCAGGGCGAAGCCCTGAATGCTCCGACTGCCTTTTAAGGTTTATGGAGCAGTAATAATTTTAAAAAATAAATGTAATAAAAAAAGGAAATTTTTTTTTCAAAAATTTGAAATTTTTTATGAAAATCATCCCCCCACGCGCCATATAAAGTACAAAACAATAGATTTTGCTCCTTGTAACAAATCAATTACGGCAAATAAGCTTCTTTCAGCCAATTTGGAACGATTTTTAGGACGGATTAAATCTGCGCTTACGCGTTAATAGCGCGCAATATATTGCGCGTTAATTGTCCCGAATTGGCCAAAATGGCAATCTTTAAACCCCCATAACTTTACAAAAAATGATCACAGGTAAAATTTTCAAATTAAAGCTCAGGACAACAATACCTTTTGAATGATGTTAGAAAAGTCCGTCAAAAACGGCTAGTTAAAAAGTCGAAATTTGTCTGAAGAAAAAAACCCACCCACCCCGAGCATAAATATTCTGTTACTTTCGTTACGAAAGTCGGAACAATTGTTGAAAAAAGATAATCATGATTTCCTGCCAATTGCAAACTAAACTGATTAGGATTCACTCTTTAATCACCTTCTCATTTTTTATTTTTAAAAACTAAAGCGCAAAGCAAATTCCAATTCCAAACGACGTGATCGTAGTTATCTGTTACCGCATAGATGTAGTGAATGTTGAAGACGATTCACATAGAAAGCAACTGTGAAAATTCAGAACAAAAAAATACGTTCAGAAATTGAGAGCGTGTCATAAATGTTTACATAAGATCAAAATATATTTATAAGACGGATTAAATCTCCGCTTACGCGTTATTAGCGCGAATTATATCGCGCGTTAATTGTCCCAAATTGGTCATAATGGCCAAAATGACAATCTTTAAACCCTCATAACTTTACGCAAAATGATCACAGGTAAAATATTTTTTCAAATTTGAGCTCTTGGCAACATTAGCTTTTGAATGATACAAAAAAATTTCTTCAAAAAGGGTTAGTTAAAATGTCGAAATTTGTCTGAAGAAAAAAAAACCCAACCCGAGCACAAATATTCCGTTACTTTCGTATCGAAAAGCGAAACAATAAAATCAATTGTAAAAGTGAAATCCAACTATATAAAAACTACAAACAAGACTGCTCGTATCAGGGCGAAGCTCGGAATGTTCCGACTTCCTTTTAAGGTTTATCGAGTTGCAGTAATAACATTTAAAAAATTAATGGAATTAAAAAAATAATAATTTTTTTTCCTAAATCAAGAAAATCATCCCCCCTTACGCCATATAAAGTACAAAAAGATAGATTTCGTTCATCATTCATTTCGCTCACGCGTTAATAACGCGAATTATATTGCGCGTTAATTGTCACAAATTGGTCAAAATGGCAATCTTTAAACCCCCATAACGTTACGAAAAATGATCACAGGTGAAATATGTTTTCAAATTTAGGCTCAAGTCAACAATACCTTTTGATTGATATTAAAAAAATCCCGTAAAAAATGGCTAGTTAAAAGTCGAAATTTGTCTGAAGAAAAAAACCCACCCCGAGCACAAATATTCCGTTACTTTCGTATCGAAAGTCGGAACAATAAAACAATTTAACTAAATTGCGCGTCAAAAACTAGTTCTCATCAAAATCAGTATCATCATTCTGATCTTTATATAGAAAAATTCACAGTGTTTCTTCTCAATTTTGGACATCATTCAAGTTAGATTCAGGTTAGAAAAAGTCAGGCTAAAAATTTCAATTAAAGCTACTTCTTTCCAAACAGAAAAAGAATAAGGTATAACGAATAGATCAAAAAATAATCAAATCTTCTGTTTGTCCTGACAACGGCAATCATGTGTGATCAGCAGACAGATAACAAAACATCAACAAATTAATTTCTTTTTGCGCATTTTTCATTATTTCTGTGATACTTACGTTTTTCATAAAATTAACTTCAAATGCGTTCTCCAGAAAATCAGTTTGTCATTTTATTTTCATTGAAAAAGCATCACGGCAAACAGAACTCATTAAACTCACGGTAAAAAGCTTTTCATGAACGCTATTGAACAAAAACGAATGCTATTACTCAAATTGTTATCGAGGCTTGGCTTCCAATTCAGCTAATATATTGTACTTTTCCGACTTTTGAACAAACTGCACAATATTTATGCTTGGGTGATTTTTTATTCCGTCAATTTTCGACTTTTATTATATGATCTGAAAAATTCTGTTGTCATAAGCACAAATAGTTTGTGCTCCATTTTCAGAATGATGAGTGTTTGAAAATTGCTTGTTTGGCCGGTGGCATCCCTCATGCTTGAAGGACCGAATGCTTGAAATTAGTTTTAGCTTACTTCCCACCAATCAGAATTGAGTATTCAAAATCTCAAAACAAATCTCAAAGAAGGAAAAATACACACAGGCCATTAGTGTTAATACTGACCGATTAGATAATAAGAGGAAAATCAGTTTGTCATTTTTCAACCCCCAATTTGTAATATTTTTGATTATTTTCGACTGATTTAAAACATTTTCTGTTAATACTGACTTCGATTTTGTGAGAAAGGCATTTAGCCAATAGAAACGCTAAGCGATTTTGATTGGTTGAAATTTTTCAAGCATTCGGTCCTTCAAGCATGAGAACCCTCCCCGTTTGTCCAGTAAGGGATAATTAAAGCGCGGTATATCGCGTTCTTATACCAAGCTAATTATGTTCAACTAATTATGTTCTTATAACATGCGGCAGATTATTATGTTGATTTCAATTGAGGCCAGCAATTTAGTATCATTGAAACAAAACGAGACACTAGTTTCACCCATTTTAATTTATATAGCGTGTGGGGGAAAATTAGTACATCTTTATTAGTTTCTCGTCAATTTTTCAACCAAAAAAAAAATTAAGTTTAAAAAGTGGAGACAAGAGCCGTTTCTATTTTTGAAAGTGTGTTTGAGGTTTCAGATTTCCCCGCAGAAACAGTTTTACTGCTTGATCCAGTGTTCTCATAATAGGCTAAATTTACCAAGCGTAAATTGCTCTTGTAATTCGATGAGCTTTAAGTGCACATATTTTATTCTTTAAAAGAAGTTTCTTCAAAAAACAATTTATTTCCTTGAGTTCATTGACCCAACGAAAATTTCTTTAAAATATTCAAAGGTTACCAAAAGAGAAAAATCTATCTGAAAATTAGCTCTATCAAAATTTTTTAAAAAATATATCGGATCAATTGAGCAATCTCTCCCCCCCCCCCCATTCTTGCGTGGGGGGGGGGGGATAATTAAAGCGCGGTATCTCGCGTTCTTATACCAAGCTAATTATGTTCAACTAATTATGTTCTTATAACATGCGGCAGATTATTATGTTGATTTCAATTGAGGCCAGCAATTTAGTATCATTGAAACAAAACGAGACACTAGTTTCACCCATTTTAGTTTATATAGCGTGTGGGGGAAAATTAGTACATCTTTATTAGTTTCTCGTCAATTTTTCAACCAAAAAAAAAATTAAGTTTAAAAAGTGGAGACAAGAGCCGTTTCTATTTTTGAAAGTGTGTTTGAGGTTTCAGATTTCCCCGCAGAAACAATTTTACTGCTTGATCCAGTGTTCTCATAATAGGCTAAATTTACCAAGCGTAAATTGCCCTTGTAATTCGATGAGCTTTAAGTGCACATATTTAATTCTTTAAAAGAAGTTTCTTCAAAAAACAATTTTTTTCCTTGCGTTCATTGACCCAACGAAAGTTTCTTTAAAATATTCAAAGGTTACCAAAAAAGAAAAATCTATCTGAAAATTAGCTCTATCAAAATTTTTTTAAAAATATATCGGATCAATTGAGCAATCTCTCCCCCCCCCCATTCTTGCGTGGGGGGGGGATAATTAAAGCGCGGTATATCGCGTTCTTATACCAAGCTAATTATTTTCAACTTATTATGTTCTTATAACATGCAGCAGATTATTATGTTGATTTCAATTGAGGCCAGCAATTTAGTATCATTGAAACAAAACGAGACACTAGTTTCACCCATTTTAGTTTATATAGCGTGTGGGGGAAAATTAGTACATCTTTATTAGTTTCTCGTCAATTTTTCAACCAAAAAAAAATTAAGTTTAAAAAGTGGAGACAAGAGCCGTTTCTATTTTTGAAAGTGTGTTTGAGGTTTCAGATTTCCCCGCAGAAACAGTTTTACTGCATGATCCAGTGTTCTCATAATAGGCTAAATTTACCAAGCGTAAATTGCTCTTGTAATTCGATGAGCTTTAAGTGCACATATTTTATTCTTTAAAAGAAGTTTCTTCAAAAAACAATTTATTTCCTTGAGTTCATTGACTCAACGAAAGTTTCTTTAAAATATTCAAAGGTTACCAAAAAAGAAAAATCTATCTGAAAATTAGCTCTATCAAAATTTTTTAAAAAATATATCGGATCAATTGAGCAATCTCTCCCCCCCCATTCTTGCGTGGGGGGGGGGATAATTAAAGCGCGGTATCTCGCGTTCTTATACCAAGCTAATTATGTTCAACTAATTATGTTCTTATAACATGCGGCAGATTATTATGTTGATTTCAATTGAGGCCAGCAATTTAGTATCATTGAAACAAAACGAGACACTAGTTTCACCCATTTTAGTTTATATAGCGTGTGGGGGAAAATTAGTACATCGTTATTAGTTTCTCGTCAATTTTTCAACCAAAAAAAAAATTAAGTTTAAAAAGTGGAGACAAGAGCCGTTTCTATTTTTGAAAGTGTGTTTGAGGTTTCAGATTTCCCCGCAGAAACAATTTTACTGCTTGATCCAGTGTTCTCATAATAGGCTAAATTTACCAAGCGTAAATTGCTCTTGTAATTCGATGAGCTTTAAGTGCACATATTTAATTCTTTAAAAGAAGTTTCTTAAAAAAACAATTTTTTTCCTTGCGTTCATTGACCCAACGAAAGTTTCTTTAAAATATTCAAAGGTTACCAAAAAAGAAAAATCTATCTGAAAATTAGCTCTATCAAAATTTTTTAAAAAATATATCGGATCAATTGAGCAATCTCTCCCCCCCCCCATTCTTGCGTGGGGGGGATAATTAAAGCGCGGTATATCGCGTTCTTATACCAAGCTAATTATGTTCAACTTATTATGTTCTTATAACATGCAGCAGATTATTATGTTGATTTAAATTGAGGCCAGCAATTTAGTATCATTGAAACAAAACGAGACACTAGTTTCACCCATTTTAATTTATATAGCGTGTGGGGGAAAATTAGTGTATCTTTATTAGTTTCTCGTCAATTTTTCAACCAAAAAAAATTAAGTTTAAAAAGTGGAGACAAGAGCCGTTTCTATTTTTGAAAGTGTGTTTGAGGTTTCAGATTTCCCCGCAGAAACAATTTTACTGCTTGATCCAGTGTTCTCATAATAGGCTAAATTTACCAAGCGTAAATTGCTCTTGTAATTCGATGAGCTTTAAGTGCACATATTTAATTCTTTAAAAGAAGTTTCTTCAAAAAACAATTTTTTTTCCTTGCGTTCATTGACCCAACGAAAGTTTCTTTAAAATATTCAAAGGTTACCAAAAAAGAAAAATCTATCTGAACATTAGCTCTATCAAAATTTTTAAAAAAATATATCGGATCAATTGAGCAATCTCTCCCCCCCCATTCTTGCGTGGGGGGGGGGGGGGGGGGGATAATTAAAGCGCGGTATCTCGCGTTCTTATACCAAGCTAATTATGTTCAACTAATTATGTTCTTATAACATGCGGCAGATTATTATGTTGATTTCAATTGAGGCCAGCAATTTAGTATCATTGAAACAAAACGAGACACTAGTTTCACCCATTTTAGGGGGGGGGGGGGGATAGCTCAATAGGTACTTGAGACATGTTTATAACCACTTGAAAATAGTTTGAATGACATGAAATCATAAATCATATTTTCCAACGACTGCGGAAAGCCAAAATTTACAATATCGAAGCTCAAAAGTTTCATTCAAATAGAAAAAAGAATCAATAAATCAGGCTTAAAAAGCGACTTTTTTCTTTCTTAAAATGACAAAAAGCTTTTGCGTACAATACTAAGGTGCTGCGGAGAACCTTTTTTGCTATTCAGATACAAGGTTAGAGCACCAACCCTGGTAAATCGCTTTCCTCGATGAGGCTATGGTCGCTTTTACAAAAATTTGCAAAAAAAATTTTTTTCATAAATTTCGAGTTTTTTTTTCAAAATTTTTCTCGATACTCATATTAAAAAAAAACTTCAGTCAGTCAAATATTTGCGCGCTATAAACAAAATATCCATCTACTTCTGTTTCCTGACGTCTTTTTGAAG